>NW_024868250.1:36623-128195 GCF_013358625.1 Macadamia integrifolia
CATACTGTGAGGCATTGCGACCTCCACTGATACAACTATTATTGCAGGTTGATCTTCTCAAGAATTCAACAAAATAAAAGGAAAAACAAAACAAAGCAAACAAAGCACTCCGATTTACCAAAAGAAAGTGAAAAATAACATGGAACTGTCTCCCCAGTAACGGCGCCAAAAACTTGGTTGAAATTTTAAAATGTAATTGCAAGCGTACGGATCAGTGTAGCTATGGGTCGAACACAGGGAGAGCAGCCACTTTTTTTTTTTTTTTTTTGCTTCTTTTAATAATGCGAAAGTGAACCGATTAATGGTTGTGATCTAATTCTAATTACCGTCCTAAAGATATGTATCTAAAATAACGTCCTAACCATTTGTCATCTAAGAATTTAAAGACGCAAGCCACGCAATTAAAATTAAATAAATAAATAACTGAAAATAAACAACCCACACAATTAAAAAAATAATAATAAAGGAAAAAATGTTGAAATAAAAATAAAGTAAAAGAAAGGGGATAAAGCTAAAGAGAGACTCACAAGTAGGTTTCTCTACTTGGCCCGAGGGATGCATCATAATATGAGCTTCCCTACTTGACCAGAGAGTCACTCTTACAAGGGTTACTCTACTTGGCTTTAGGGAAAGGGAGACAATTAAAGTAAAAGTAATAAATTGATGGTTCTATGGCTAGGAGGGGCAAAGCCAACACATACACTAGCTATGAACCTTGGGGGAAAGGGATAGCAATAATGTAATGACTGAAATTAAAATCCTAAATTAAAAAAGAAAGGGTAGTCAGAAGATGGAATGAGAGGGGGGAGAGAAGACTGCTGAAAGAGCCTACTTACTTGAACTTCAACTCTTGAACTGAAAACTTGATCAATTTGAGATACTACCAGTACTAAAAACCAGATCTGGCATAAATCAAATCTGAAATTTCTAATACTAGAGAAAACAAATCTGAAGAAAAAAAAATTGAACTTGAAAGACATAGTTCATAGCTTGTTCTTGTCACCTAGAACTAAGCCTAGAACTAGAACTTGAAAATTACAACTTCAATTGCTTAAACAATAAAAATAAAAGACTAAATCAAAAACAAAAGTGCTTGCATTAACTGAATAAAAAGAACTTACAAAAGTGTTTAAATCATAAACCTAGAACTAGAGCTAGAAAAAGAGAAAACTAGAGATAAAGATAGAGCAACTAAGAAAAAACCCTAGAAGAAGAATGAAGTGCCTCCTCCCCTTGTGTTAATTCTATTACATAAAGAATGGGGGAGGGAAGCTAATGATTTTAGCTTCTAAAAAAAAAGATTTTTTTTTATCTTATTGATGAGGTGGAGGAGAGAGAGAGAGAGAAAACGTGTGGAGAGAGATCTCCCACGATTTTTCTTGCCTTTTCTTTCTTATTTTTTCTTCCTTTTTTTATTTTTCTCTCTCTTCTTACGTAAGAAACACCCTTTGGCCAATTTTTCTTACTTGGATTTGGACAATATTCTATTTTAATGGAAAATTCCATCCATGCCCTTGTCTTTTTTTTTTTCTTCTTTCCTATTTTTTTCTCTTTATTTTCTCTCTCTTCTTCAAACTTGCATATAATCATCTTGGCCTACCTCCTTTAAGTGATGAGTAGGAGAGAGAAAATCTTCTAAAAAAAACCTCAACAAAATGGCAGCTAAGAGGTTCGAACTTGAGACCTAATAAGCAAGGGATTTTGCATACCACAACTCACCAACTATGCTAGGTAGTTGTTATTACCAAAAACGAATCTTCAATCACTTAAGGATGTGGTCCATCGATCCTTGTTGGAATTTGAAATATTCTTTGTACCTCTGGAACAACTGCAAATGCGCTGGTTCTGCATCTCGGTTCAGTTCTGATCCATTATTCTTTTTCTGGCCTGAAAAGAATAATCACTTGTACGATTGACCAAACGAATGTGTACTTGCAATTGAACACGTCCATCTTGCTCAGAATTTCATTCTCTTCACAACCATGAAAAGAAATATGACCCTTTACATGTAAAATTAGAGATATAACTCCCGATAGTCCTTAAGGCCATGAAAATATAAAACCTGCAAAAAGAGAGTAAAACCCATGGTAGCTCCATTCTAAATATGTAAAATGCATACTTTACTATCCTAGATTTCACACATAAATGTGCTCATCAGTGGACTTCATCAAGAAATGCCACAAATGTCAGATATTTGTTAACATCATACATATCAAGCCAACAGAGTTGCATTCGCTCAGTTCTCCTTGGTCATTCTCCACTTGGAGCATTGATATCATTGGAAAGGTCAACCCTAAAGCATCCAATGGCCACGAGTTCATCTTGATAGCCATTGATTATTTCACCAAGTGGATAGAAGCTCAATCCTGTGCAGTCCTCATATTTGCTAAGGTAGCTAAGTTCATCCAGGAAACATCATTTCCCGATATGGAGTACCTCAAGAATTGATATCAGATCAAGGATCTCACTTCTGGGGCAAGACCAACAAAATCTGCATAAAATTTCGTATCAGAAAGCATCGCTCTACCACTTACAGGCTGCAGACCAATGGGGCAATAGAAGTAGCTAACAAGAATATCAAGGTCATTCTGCAAAAAATGGAAAAAACACATAAGGATTGGGCTGATAAGTTACCCCTTGCCTTATGGGCATATTGAACTTCTGTACAATCCTCGACAGGGCCAACCCCTTTCTCTTTGGTATATGGGGTTGAGGCAATTCTACCCATGGAAATCCTAGTACTATCCCGAAGGGTGCTTCTTGATAGTCAGCTACCTGAAGGAGAGTGGGTGAAGGCCAGACATGACGAACTCAATTTTCTTGATGAAAGGCACATGAAGGCCATGGATAATCTGAAGAAGTATCAACTGAGAATGGCCAGGGCCTTTAACAAAAATGTGAAGCCCCGCCACATAGAGGTGGGTGAACTTGTTCTCTGAGAACAAAGAGCCCCAATTTATGACCTAAAAGGAAAATTTAGGCCCAACTGGAGCGGCCCATTCACTGTTAAAGAAATTCTACTAGGCAAAGCTATGAAACTCGTAGACCATAACTGCAAAGAAATACTTAAACTAGTTAACATTCATCAACTCAAGAAATATTATGTTTGAAAGGGTGAATAGCCTGAACTATGTTAGACATGATTCCTTTCGAGGGATACGTAGGCAACTTGACATGTGCAAGTGCGGTCTTAACCATCTAAGGCAATAAATTGGTTCCTAAATTAATAATCAAGGTATCTTAAAAGATCATCATAGTTTGTGTCCCCCAAGAATTGTCATTTGGCATGAAAGGCCATTAGGTATCTGTCATCCACCCATTGGTCTGTCACTTCTTACCCAGGATTTTATCCCATAAGAATCGTCATTTGGCATGCAAGGTCATTAGGTATCTGTCATTCACCTATGGTTCATCCATTCTTATCTAGGATTCTATCCCCTAAAAGAAAGTTTCCACTCAGCACTAGTCTATCAAGGCCAGTTTATTCTCCACCCTTGATCAGTCAAAAGAAAAAAGAAGAGTTTGATGCAATAGTGGTAAAGGCTTGTTTGAATCATTACCCAATGAGTAATGCTTTGATAAGTCCTCATATCTTGTTATTTGTATTGGTTTCAGGAAAATTCATGGGCTTGTTGAATAAGACATTGAGAAAATGGACCTTAGACATAAATGTGAGGGCACCAGGATTGCTGGAATCCATGAATGTGTCATTTCTTGGCCAAGTTGGATGTGTGAAGCTACATCTCCAATTACTCCGATAGGTACCTCAACACTGGGATGCCAACCTGCATGTATTTTGGTTTGGATTAGCGAAGATTTGCCCAACTCTTAAAGAATTTTGGGTTTGTATGCTATCTTCACCTAAAGGCAGTTTGTTCTAACCCTCTTTGAAGAAGGATTTCTTAGAGGAAATTCAAGATTTCTTCGAATGGAAAGAAGAAGAAGTAAAGTAGTTTATTAGGTATGGGAAGATCGACATTCTGAAGGTGGCTTAGATCTTCATCCAATATCTACCAAAGGGAGGAATCCTTCAGCAGCAATCCTTGGATGCTTATTTACTTTGCATGATAGCTCGTTATGTTCTCCACACTCCTGGGCATGGTGCACCATTTGTTTTGATTGAGGTAGTGAAACAATTGAAGAAGGGAGGTGACATCGTCCCTATGGTTCTTGCGGAAACGTTCAAGGGATTTGATGATATAAGCTATGGCCATAGATTCGGACTAGACCATTATCAGGGGAGTCCTGCTATTTTTCAGATTTGGCTCCTCTAGAATTTGAAGCTCACCATGCCAGTAAAGGGAAACTCACTCAGAGTTTTTTGTTACCGGGATAAGAGAGAAGTTCCGGAATTATACCTTATCACCGATTGGAAGAAGTACTTGCAGGAAAGGACTGTGTAGGATATCGCATGGAGGTGCCCAGGGAAGCCACAAGAAGATTTTTTGATGAAGACCCCTGGCCAAAACTATGTCAGACTGATGGGATTGATTGACACACACATCCTTTTATTTGCTTATGTACATAAGCCGACAATACGGCCTCGAGAAGACGGACCCAGGAGAGTTAGTGAACTTTCACCCACCTCAAGAATTGTCTCCCCACCATGTTATTCACCTATCCCATCTGTGGTAGGAAAGTTGTCCCCCTTTTCATGTAATTCACTTGGTAATAGAATAAGGAAGTATTTGGATTCTCGTGTAATCCCGATTATTCTAATTATGACTTGAGTTATGGAATTGATTGTGTGCCTAAGCATTGCAAGCAAACAGAAAAAAAAAAAAAAAAAGAGGAAAAAAGATTTTCTTTTGTGCCAAAAATAAGTTTTCATAGAGATGTTGAAATAAAATAATGAACAAACAAGGGGAGGGAAAACGAAAAAAGAAAGAAAATATCCATATGTTTGTGTTTTCAGCGAATGTAAGAACAAATCCCTATGGGTCAAAAGCCATCATCAAGAATCAGATTCTAAACCAAAATCAAGAATCATGGAAAAATCAAGAGAAGACATGATTGAGCCAGCCCCAGATGGTCCAATCTCATTGACCCGGTCCCAGATAGCACAGCCTGGTTCAAAAGAACCCGCCTGGAAGACCAAAGAGCCCAGCCGGCCTGAAAGATCAGATAGCCCAGCTCAGTTCGAAAGAACCCCTTAGAAGACCAGATAGCCCAGCCCGGTTTGAAATCACTCCTTGGAAGACCAGATAGCTCAGCCCAGTTCGAAAGAACCCACATGGAAAACCAAATTCCTTGACCTGGCACATGTGAAGCCTAGCTAAGGAAAAAAAATCAAATGTTTTTTTATTTATTACAAGATTGGAAGAACAGAGAATTTCTCTCTTGTAACCATCGGTCCCAGAGAGTCCAGATTGGCTCAAAAAACCTAGCCTGGAGACCATATTTCCCTGACCTGGCACATGTGAAGCCCAACTAAGGAAAATCAAAAAAAAAAATCAAATGTTTTTTATTTATTGCAAGATTGGAAGAACAGATAATTTCTCTCTTGTAACCATCAGTCCCAGACAGTCCAGATTGGCTCGAAAGACCCAGCCTAGAGACCATATTTCCTTGAACTTGCACATGCGAAGCCCAGCTAAGGAAGAATCAGGATCGAAGTACAACCTTTTTTTGCAAGATTGGAAGAGTAGCGAATTCCTTTCCATAATTAGTAGCCCCAGGTAAGTCCTCAACTTCAAAGTAGGTAGGAGATATTATCTGTTGCATATTTTAACTCTGTCATAACTGAGTAGGATGACAGCAGTATATGCTCCGGGTGACAAAATCTGGTCGTTCTTTTCTTTGCCATTCAGTCGTTGGTACAGGTCTCGACCAAAGAGGGGCATTCTGTAGACACCCAATTTTGTCACCCTCCTCTGACTATAATGAAATTTGGATTTTGGATGTGAATTTTGACTCTCGATTGATAAAGATGCTGATGGAAACATTCCCCTACCCAAAACCTTGGAAATCCCCACGCAGGAGAGAGGAAGGCCTAATTTTGACTTTTCATATATAAAGGAATCTGGTCAAGATGGCCATACAGATAAATAGTGCTTAGAAATACAATTCTAATGATATATGATATGCCAAAATCGGACCGACGGATCTCCGACAATCGTTCCCAAAAAATCACATTTTTTCGCGCTTATATTGCCCCTTCCTACACATATGCTATGCACACAGATAGTCCCGCTGGAAACCTGAAAAAATCCCTCACCTGACCCAAACACCCTAAAATTCATCCCCTACCTACCCAAATAACCTCAAAACACTCTCGGGTCTGAAACCCTAGAAATCCCCGTGCGGGAGGGAAGGGGTCCAATTTTGACCTTTTATATATAAAGGAATCCAGTCAGGATGACAATACAAATGGATAGTGCTCGAAAATACGATTCTGACGATATATAGTATGCCAAAATCAGACCTACGGTTCTTCGGCAATCATTCCTAAAAAATCATGTCGCACATGTCTCCCACACCGGACCGACCGGCCACCCAACCTGTCGGCCCCGCCAAGCCAGCCAGCTCAGCCAAGCCAACAAGCCCAGCTTGGCCGCACACCTATGCATGGGCCTGCCGCACGCTATGCACGGGCCTGCCACATGCAGTGCACGGGCCTGTCGCACGCTGTGCGCGGGCCTGCCGTACGCTGTGCAAGGACCTGCTGTAGGCTTTGCGTGGCCCCACCACACACGGTGCACGGCCCTGCCGCACAGTGTGCAGGCCCCAGCAGCACACCGTGCACACTGTGCCCACACACCATGCACACCTGGCCTGCACACTGTGCACACTGTGCCCGCACACCGTACACACATGGCCCGCACACCGTGCATATGGCCACACACCATGCACATTGTGCCAGCACACCATGCACATGGCTCACACACCCATGCATTCGCACACCCATGACATCACCCGCACCCCTGGCAAAATCTTTTCTCTCCTTCCGCTTTTCTAAAAATTGCCTTTTCTTGCAAAATTTTCTCTCTCCTCCTGCTTTTCTGAAAACTGCCTTTTTTGACAAAATTTTCTCTCTCCTCACTTTTCCAAAAATAGTCTTTTCTGGTAAAATTTTCTCTCTCCTCCCATTTTCCAAAAACTACCTTTTTGATAAAATTTTCTCTCCTCTTGCTTTTTTGAAAATTACCTTTTTCGATAAAATTTTCTCTCTCATCTCGCTTTTCTAAAAATTACCTTTTTCAATAAAATTCTCTCCCCTCCCGTTTTTTCAAAAATTACCTTTTTCAAACTCTCTCTCCTCTCGCTTTTCTAAAAATTACCTTCCCCGATAAAATTTAATCTCCTCCCATTTTTTCTAAAAATCCCCATTTTACCCACTGGACAAAAGCCCTCCCCATCCATTTTTGCCTTTAAACCCCCTTTTAACCATTGGACAAAAATCCTCTCTTCACTTTAGGCAAGAGCCCCCCTTTCGTCCACTGGATAAAGGGATTCCCTTTCTCCTACTTGGTTGACAAAAAACTATAAATACCCCCCTCTGCCTTAGAAAAAAGACACCAACAAACACCTGAATCCCCTTTCAGAGTGAAATTTTCCTCCCTTCCCCCCTTTTGATTTTCTTCTGATCTTCAGAGCGATCTTCATCAAGATCTGAAAACTCATTCCGATCTTCGAAGTGTTCTTCGAGATCTTGAAGATTTTCAATCCAAATTCCTAGTTAGATCCAATTTTTAGCCAAAAAAAGTATGTTCTTGAGCCACCTCACTTGAGTGTTCTTGAGCGTTCTTGAGATAGAAACCCCCCCCTTTTTTTGAGGTTCTTTGGGTTTACGAAGAGATCTTTGTTAAGATCTGAAACTCTGTTCGGATCTTCAAAGTGTTCTTTGGGACTTTGGAGTTCTTTAATCCATTTTTAGGTCAGCCTATTTTTTTTCAGAAATAGCCTTTCCTAGCAGAACCTCTATCCGAGTGTCCCTGGAATCTTTTCAGGAATAACCATTCCCAGCAGAAGCTCTGTCGGAGTGCCACCCCATTCTAAGCCTGGAAATAACCTTTCCTAGTTGAACCTCTGTCCGTGTGTCCCTAGAATCTTTCCAGGAATAGCCATTCCCAGTGGAAGCTCTACCGAAGTGCCACCTCAACCTAGCCCTCCCTTAGCCTATCCCCAGTGGAAGCTCTATCGGAGTGCCACCTCATCCCAAGCCCAGAAATAGCCTTCCCTAGCTGAAGCTCTGTCTGAATCCAAATCCAAAAATAGTTTTCCTTAGGCAAAGCTCTGTCTGAATCCAAATTTTAAAGCAACCATTCCTAGCCGGAACGTTTTTTTGGATACCATCACAATCAGCATTTCTCAATAAAGGAAGTTGGAGGTCAAGACCATCTTCCCCTGAGCTAAAGAACACGAAAGATAGTCCGAAACAGGGGTCAAATTTAGGTATAATCTCTCTCCCCATTCAAGCATAATGTATACATCTAATAAGCCTTATTTTAGTGTATATAATAGTTTGAATTCAATTAATGTATATATGTGTGATCACTTAGCCATACATGTGGAATAGTAATAATTATGGAAAATGTTCATTCTCAAGCATCTAGCAAGAAGACTGGTTGAATCGGGCAGATTGGGTGCTTAACACCTTCCCAACTCTGTAACCTGACTCTTACCCTAAATCTTTAGACCAGACCAAATTTTTGGCCATTTTCTTAGAAATAGGGTCGACCCCCCGGGTCCTAGGCCCATAGGTGGTGACTCCAAACCCCATTTGCATGATCTCAATCCCCAAATTGGACCATCATCAAAACCCCCATCTCAAATGATAAATTTTACACCCTTGCAAAATAGGCCTCCACGTATCTCCAAGAGCCAATACAATGGTACGGGGCCCATAAGCGAAGCACACATGACTCGAGCCACCTCCCCCCGCCACAAAGATGGAGAGAGAGGAGAGTGGGCAGGGATCCATCTCCGGCTGCTACCCTCACACTGAGTAATCTATCAAAATGGGAAATGGCTTTCCTACCCATGAGACCAAATATAGGATAGGTGGGCCACAAACTGGGGTTGTGTTATCAAATCCCCTGAGTGTTTTTGCAAGAATTGCAGAGACGATGTCACCTTCTTCCTTCAGCTGCTTTACTACTTCTATAAGGACCAGTAATACCCCAAGTTCGGGAGTTTGAAGAACATGCAAAACAGAAATGCACCCTATGTTCTCTGCCAATGGATTCCTCCTAATGACAAGCATTTGGTGAAGATCCTAGCAACCCTCAGACTATCAATCTTCCCATATCTAGTGAATTGCTTCATTTCCTTTTTCCTCCATCTGAAGTCCTTCTTCAAAGATGATTGAACCACTCTACCTTTGGGTGGGGAGACCATGCAAGCCTGTTGGAGTAAGTAATGATGTAGCTTCGTGTATCCAACATGTTCATAGAATCCCACAGTCCTGGTGCCTCAATGTCCAAGATCAACATCCAAGGAATCCATATTTTTTTTAACAAACAAAGGAGAGAGATGATTTTTTCTTTCTTTTCATTTTTTTTTATTTAGAGGTTACTCATCGACTAATAATATAACCAAACTTTTTACCACTGTTGCATCAAGATCTTTTTCTCCTTTTTTTGACTACTCAAGGGTGGGAAATGAACTGGCCTTGACATACTAGTGCAGGGTGACAACTTTTGGGGGATGGAATTTTGGATAGGAATCTGGAGGACTATAAACGGATGATGGATGCCTAATGGCCTTGCATGCCAAATGTCGATTCTTAGGGGACACAAGTTATGATGATCTTTTTAAGATACCTTGATTATTAATTTAGGAATCAATTTATTGCCTTGAGATTGTTGAGACCGCACTTCTACATGTTAAGTTGCCTACATATCCCTTGAGAGGAATCAGGTCTGGCTTAGTTCGGGCTATTCACCCTTTCAGACATAATATCTCTTGAGTTGATCTATGTTGACCAGTTTGGGTATTTCTTCACCATTTTGGTCTATGAGTTTTATAGCTTTTCCTAGTAGAATCTCTTTGACAATGAATGGGCCACTCCAATTGGGCCTGAATTTTACTCTTGGGTTATGAATTAGGGTTCTTTGTTCTCAAAGAACAAGTTCACCCTCCTCTATGTGATGGGGCTTCACATTCTTGTTGAAGGCCTTTGCCATTCTAGTTGATATTTCTTCAGATTATCTATGGCCTTCACATGCCTTTCATCGAGAAAGTTGAGCTCGTCATGTTTGGCCTTCACCCATTCTCCTTCAAGTAGCTGACTATCCAAGAGCATTCTTAGGGATGGAACTAAGATTTCCACAGGTAGCACTGCTTCAACCCCATACACTAAAGAAAAAGGAGTTGCCGCTGTAGAGGATCTCACAGAAGTCCGATTTGCCCATAAGGCAAGGGGTAACTTATCCGCCTAATCCTTATATGTTTCAGCCATTTTCTATAGGATCACCTTGATGTTCTTATTAGCTTCTTCTACTACCCCATTGGTCTGTGGCCTGTAAGTGATAGAGCGATGCCTTTTGATACCAAACTTAGTGCAGACTTTGTCGGTTTTACCCCAGGAATGGGATCCCTGATCCAATATCAACTCTTGAGGTACTCCATATCGAGAAATGATATTTTCTTGGATGAATTTCGCTACATTAACAGATGTGAGGACTGCATATGACTGAACCTCTACCCACTTGGTGAAATAATCAATGGCTACCAAGATGAACTCGTGACCATTGGATGGTTTAGAGTTGATCTTCCCTATTGTATTAATGCCCCAAGTGGAGAAGGGCCAAGAAGAACTGAGCGAATGCAACTCTGTTGGTGAGATATGTATGATATTGAAAAATATCAGACATTTGTGGCATTTCTTGACAAAGTCCACACAATTTGCTTCCATTTTGTTCTAATAGTATCCCAACCTGAGAATCTTCTTAGCTAGCATCTTGGCATTCATATAGGGTCCACAAAGACCTCGATGAATTTCCTTCATGATTGTTGCAACTGGCTCCTCATCCACACACAATAACTGTATTCCATCATAGGATCTCTTGTATAACAGGTCTCCTTGAAGGATAAATTGGGTGGCTTCAATCAGGTACTTTCTTTCCCTAATAAAATCCACAATATGAGCGAACCAAGACCGACCATCTATGGTGAGAGAGTTCACTGAATTTTGATAAATGGGTATGCTTCTTTGTTCCACTAAGAATGGTTGGACTCTAGCCATAGGGTTGCATTCTAGCATGAAAGCCAAGGTTGCAAGGGCATCAGCAAACCGGTTGTTATCTCTCTGAAAGTATTCGAATGAGATCTTCTCAAAGTGTCTAGTCACCTCCTCCAGATGTTCTTGATACCGCTTCAGATTTACATATCTGGTCTTCCACTTTCCTTGCGTCTGAAAAATGACAATGGATGAATCTCCATACACCTTGATCCTTTTCATTCCAATAGGCAGGGTCGTTTCTAGTCCCAGCGTGTAAGCTTTATATTCAACAATATTGTTGGTACAGGTCAAGACAGAATGACGAAGGCAGGTAAAGGCCATCAGGAGTGACAAGCAATATTCCTGCACCACACCCCTTTTGATTAGCTGCTCCATCAAAGAACAACTGCCATTCATTAGCTATGTCTTCTTCCTCAATTTCTATGATTTCTTCATCGGGAAAAGCATCATCCAGAGCTCTTCCATCTTCTATGGGGTGGACAGCCAAATGATCAGCTATAGCTTGCCCCTTGATAGATTTTTAAGTAACATAAGTGATGTCAAACTCTGATAGCAAAAGTAGCCACCGAGCCATCCTTCCTGTTAGAGCTGGTTTCTCAAAGAGGTATTTAGAAAGAGGTATTTGATTAGATCCATTCTTGAGATCAAATGCACTAGATAAGCTACCATGTAGTGCCGCAGCCTTTTTGCTGCCCAAATCAGTGTTGCATAAGTTTTTTCCAAAGATGTGTACCGCGTCTCATACTCTAGAAACTTCTTGCTGAGGTAGTATATGACATGCTCTACCCCCTTTTTCGTCTCTTTTTGTGCAAGTAATGAGCTCATAGAATATTCTCCCACTGATAAGTACAATAGAAGTGGTTCTCCTTCCACTGGTGGTGTCAATACTGGTGGGTTCATGAGGTATCCTTTGATCTTATCAAAAGCTTGTTGGTATTGATCATTCCATTCAATAGGCTGATCCTTCTTCAGCAGCTTGAAGATTGGTTCATAGATTGTAGTTAGTTGTGCTATGAACCTGTTGATATACTGGATGTGACCCAAAAATCCTCGTATCTACTTCTCAGTCCGAGGTGTGGGCATCTCCTAAATTGCCTTGATCTTGATAGGGTGACTTCAATGCCTCTTTCAATCACCAAGAACCCTAACAATTTTCTTGTCGTTGCCCAGAAGACACACTTCTAAGGATTCAACTTTAGCTGATACTTCTTGATCCTTTCCAAGAATCGCCTTAGTGAGGGAGTATGCCCCTACTGATCTTTTGAATTCACTATCATGTCATCCATATAGACTTCCACATCTTTGTTCATCATGTCATGCAATAAGGTTGTAGTTGCTCTCTGATAAGTTGCCCCAGCATTCTTTAGTCCAAAAGGCATTACTTTGGAATAATAGGTTCCCCATGGAGTGGTAAAGGCTGTCTTTTCATGATCCTTTAGGTGCATGCTTAATTGGTTGTATCCTGAGAATCCATCCATAAATGATAACAAGGCATTGTCAACCAATACATCAATGTGAAGTAATGGGAAGTCATCATTAGGGCTTACCTTGTTAAGATCTCGAAAGTCTACGCACATCCATACCTTGCCATCCTTCTTGGGTACTAGTACTCTATTAGCCAACCACTTGGGGTATTTCACCACTTGTAGAAACCCTGCATTCTACTACTTCACAACTTCTTCTCTGATCTTCTCAATCTATTCTGGCTCATTTTTCGGAGCTTCTACGTTACCAGTTTTTCCTTAGGGTAGGTCGATAATCGATGTTGTATGATATTGGGGTCTATATCAGGCATATCCTCATAAGACCAAGCAAAGACTTCAGCCAACTCCTTCAGAAGACTAATCATCTGTTCTGCTTCTTCGTCATTTAGGATGGTACCAAATTTTACCTCTCGAAAGCATTGGTCGGTTCCTAAATTAATAACCCGTGTATCCTCACGGATGGGTTGGGCTTTCTTTGGTTTGCATTGTTTTATTAACTCTTGATATTTATTATGATCATCAATAGAAAAAGGAGGCAAGTCATGCTTGGAATCAGAAATTTCATTCATGAAAGAAGGAGCAACATACTCAACATACACAAACTCTGGACTTTCCTCAAGATGGAAGGCCGACTCATAATCATAAATAGTAGACTCAACAACTGACACTACTACAGACTCGATGACTGATTTGATGCTTTTTTTAGTGGGCTGATTAACTCGGTAGCATGAGTAAACTTGAAGTTCTAACCAATGATAGTCCAATTCAGGAGCGGTTCGATGGCTTGATGGATGAGTAGATGTGGTAAAGGGCTCTCCTTCTTAGGAAGTTTCTGCTATTTCTTTAATGGTGCAATTGTTCTTCTAAATAGGTGCTTGCTTCTTTACCAATACCAGCTAATCAACCTCGTGCTCTCAAAAGCCGAACTTTCTGAGAGCTGAGGATTGGTGGAGACTGCTCAATCCCCTTTCTATAAAGTCCATATTTTCAAACCTATTGAGGGAAGCCATCCCAGTGCCTTGGTGACATTTTTTACCACCCTCATAGACTTTCCCATTGCATTTGATTCAAGCATAGTGCATACAGACCAACATTCTTTGTGCTCTTTTTTGCTTTGCTTATACACTTCTTCCTTTGAAAGGCCTAGGATTGAGTTCATGTAGCTCTTGGGCTCTTGGTTCTTGTAGGAGGGAGAAAATGTAGCTTTTTAAATCAATGGGAAGCTGTAAACTCCAGGTGAGTCTTATCTTCTTTTTCCTTTCTCTTTTCAAGATGACTGGAGGATTTGGTGCTTTCTTTGACCGGATCAATGTTGTAGGGTTACTAGAGGAAGACCCATTCTCAATCAGTGCAATTTTTGCTATCCCGGTGACACAACTATCTTGATCACTTTCTTTGGTTAGCATTTGCTGTTGTTCTACCTCATGAGTTACCTAGTTGAACTCATCTTGAAAGAATACTTCAAATCCTAGTTGCATCTTTGCAGTGGTTTCATCAAACCACGGTTCAACATTTCCGCGAAAGGGAAAATCTTCTCCTTCCCTTATGAAGTACTCGTTAAGAGTGGGGTAGTAAGAGACAGATAGTTTCCTGGTCATCCTTTCTGCCCTTTGCTGCCATTCTTGCTCCTTAGTCTGAGGGTTTGAGGAATGTACCTAAGACCACTCCTTCTTTTGTTGACCACCGGAGTAGGTATTTTGAAACACGCTGATGATACTTTCCTAATCCCATCCCTAGAAAGTATTATATGTTCCTCATCATTTTGTTCACAGAAGGGCTCCATATAGCTTCATAGTTAGCCAAAATCTTTTCATTTGGCATTTCCTTAGCGACTGCCGCATAAGTTTCCTCTATTTCAAAACTACTAATTTGAACTTATTGGTCTTGTTCTTCTTCATTTTCAATATTGGCTAAGGTGTTAACCACTTTGGGGTCTCCAGCTACTATAATCACCCACCCTTCATGAATTAATTTCATTTTCTGATGGAGACCAAAAGATACAGCCTTCACATGATGTAACCAAGGCCTTCCCAAGAGCGTGTTGAAAGATGCTAGTATATCAATGACCTGGAAATCAATATCATACTTCATTGGGCCGATCATCACGACGATGGTGAGTATCCTAAGGATTTCCTCTTGGTGTTGTTGTATGCCTGTATGGTTTGATTTGACGGCCTCATTTCTTTCAGGTTGATGCCAATACTCTTTTCCGATCTTAAGTGTAGAACATTCAAAGCAGACCCGTTGTCAATGAGAACCTGGGGAACCATCTTGTCAAGACATTCTACCGTGATGTGTAGAGCCTTATTGTGCTAGGCTCCTTTGGGGAGTTTAGAATATAAGAACATCAATGATTGTACCACATAAGTTGCCCCTACTATATGCGAGAGTTGCACCAGATCTATCTCGATTGGAACTTGCACATTGGTGAGAGACTTTAAGACTACTTCACGATGTGTGGGAGAGGCCATCAACAGTCCCCAAATTGAGATATTAGCTTGGGCCTTCTTGAGCTAAGCCAAGACTGGATTCTCTGGTTCTTTCTTCAAGCCACTGGTTTCAGCCTTATTAGCCCCTTAACTATTCTACTGCTAAGGTCTTGCCCTTGTAGTCTCTTCCACATCGAGTTTCCATCACATTGACAGGTTTCTTTACGATAATCTCCGTAGGATAACACTCTTTATCTTCACTATTTGTTATGGTAATTATTCCTACTGTAGGATCATCCAAGGATTCCCAACTGCTCAGTGTCGTAGTGTTCACTGGTGGCTAACTCTCCTAACATTTGATCAATTTCATCAGCCTCAAGCTTAATGTCAACCAAATGATTATAGACATAACCCATGTGTTCTGCTATGGAGTGATCTCATACCCTTCACTATCTTTTGAATCTGATGCTGGCTTATCTCCTTCCATGTGAATTGTAAGCGCTGACTAGATTGCATTGGTCAGGTCAATCATTAGGTCATTTTCACCGATGGAAAATATTGAATAACCTCCTGGATCTCTTGGAGAATAATATCCGGACTCATCATCTTCGTTATTATCCTAAGGCCCCTGGTAATCATCCAAATCTGGGTACTCATCATTAACTTGAGAAGTAGAGTCATCCCCATCAATCTCATCTTTGCCCTCGTCCTCATTGTCGTTGTCATCATCTTCTTCTTCATTGATTTCCCCCTCACTTGGTTCTTCATTAGATTCCTCTTGACCATCAAATTCTCCTGCATCCAAATGCTCGTAGTATTCAGAGAGTATGGACTGAAAGATTTCCATAGGGCTAGACTTGACCTCATCTGCTGGAAGTTGGATCAAACCAAACTCATCATCTTCTGTGTCACTCCCTATGTGGATTAGGGATGTGTGCTCTTTGATTTGTTCTCCCATTGCCAATGCCATTACTGCTCTGAGGAGGTCATATGTGACTTCTTTAATGTTCTCTAGTTTGTCCTCCTAAGGTAAGGTTGGCTGAATTAGAGAAGTGGGATCACCTTCTTGATTTTCTCCTAAGACATTCACCGAACCTGTTGACGAGGTTATCTTTGGAGAATCAAGTAGTGCAAGCATATTCTTCAAGTTGTATCCAACTATCCATTCTTCTCTTGGATTATCCATTGAGCCATGGGAATGGGAATGGGAGTGGGAATGGGATTAGTAGGAGGGGAATGAGGGACATGAGGCAAGATGACATGAAGGTGATGTGATATTAGAGATAGGGTATTGTGATGAAGATAGGGGGTGACAAGATGAGGAGGTTCCTTCTCCTTGATGATATGGTCGAGGTTGGTGATATGGAGGAGGCTGGTGGTATAGAAAATGTTGATGGTGTGATAAAGGTTGGTAGTGTGGAGGAGGTTGAAGGTATGGTGCAGTGGATCCCCTTGTTGATGATAGAGGGATAGTGGATATCTGATCGTTTGGTTCTTCTCTTGAGCATTCTTCTCTTTTGGGAGTCTTCATGGCCTTAGTTTAACTCATGGCTCTCCTATAAGTGTGGGCATTCATGTGATTCTTCCGAGCTTAGGGTTTGATCAATTGAGTGGGATCACTCTCTACTGCCTCTTCATCTAGGTTGGTCACATGATCATAGAACATGGGATGACAAAAGTGTTTATCCAATTGATAATGTGAACGGCCCTTCGGAAGGAGTCGCACTCCTTTTGACAAGCATCCTTAATGACACCATTGATGTGCCCAACCAATTCCAGAGGAAGAAACAACTTCTGCACAAGCAAGAACTTCTTTCTCCACTCAACAAGCCTCTTCTCTTGGTACTTCTTAGAATCTCTAAAGAAATGGTTTGGATCAAAGAACCGAGGGTCCCAATTTTTTCAGTCACTCATTGTTGCCCAGATGTTGATGGTTCCATGGTCTGGGAGTGGATTGATATTGACATTAGGAGATTACTTAACCTAAATTGCATATTGCAGACCCAAGCATCTTTCAGTGTTATGCCCCTTTTGAGTGTGGTAAGCATAATATTCATGATGTCTATACCAAGCTGGGGGAGGGTTGTTGATTACTCATGGAGCCACTATCCCTAGTAATCCTTGTTTCTTTAGCTTTTCATACACTGCTGTCATAGGCATTTCCAAATCAGTGAACAGTCTCCTTGGGTGGGAAGCCTTCTGAGCAGGGGCATCTGCTTGTATCACAAATAGTTGTGAAAAGGTGGTAAATGAGGCTGACTATTGGACATATCATATTGGTTTCGCGACCCTTTCCACGTCCAACTCTGGCATTCTTCTCTGCATCTTGGGAGGATCATTGATACTGAGCTTCCCTTAGGATTCTATTTTCCACACGTGTATCGATGGCTATCAAGGCATCAAAAGTTTGCAGATGTTGATAGTAAAGGACATTATAATAAGGCTTTGACAAGTTTTCAATCAACATTTCTACTTGCTCTGCTTCTGAAGGCTGGTCTGCCATCTTGGCAGCCTTGCCTCTAAACCTCATTAGGAAAGCGGCGAATCCTTTTTTAGGTTGTTGCCTCAATGTCTCAAGCTCTCGTCGCTTCACATCCACTTCGGTGTTGTATTATGAGTACTGTTTGGTGAAGGATTTCACCACCATCATCCAATTTTGAGTTTGGGAAGACTTCAACTGGGTGAGCCACCTTAATCCTAGCCCTGATGGGGTTAACATGAAGGCTTGCCCCATCTGATTGTCAACAAGCTACCATAAATTGACGATGCTAAGGAAGACTTTGAGATGAGTCTTAGGGTCCCCTAACCCATCAAATCTATCAGTTTTCCATTTGACCTTTTCAGGGATTCTTACCCCGAAGAAGAAACTCACTTCATCAGAATCCACTATTTGACTTTCCGAATATTTTCCCGCTCGAATCATATTTACCAACTTCTCTAATTGTTCTCTGAGTTTCCTTTCTTTCTCCATCTCTGGAGGCTTGATAAACATATTTATATGTGAAATCTAGGGTAATAAAGCATGCATTTTACATATTTAGAATAGAGCTACCTTGGATTTTACTCTTTTTTTGCAGGTTTTATATTTTCGAGGCCTTAAGGACTATCGGGTGCTATATCTCCAATTTTACACATAAAAAGGTCCTGTTTCTTTTCATGGTTGTGAAGAGGATGAAATTTTGAGAAATATGGACGTGTTCAATTAAAAGTGCACATCTGTTTGGTCAGCTATACAAGTGATTATTCTTTTTGGGCCAAAAAAAGAATAATGGATCAGAACTAAAGTGAGATGCAGAACCAGCCCGTCTATAGTTATCACAAAGGTACAAGGAATAATCCAAATGCCAACAAGGATTGATGGACCACACCCTTAAGTAATTGAAGATTCGTTCTTGGTAACAACAACTACCTAGCGTAGTTGATGAGTTGTGGTATGCAAAATCCCTTCCTCATTTGGTCTCAAGTTCAAACCTCTTGGCTGCCTTTTTTTGGAAGATTTTCTCTCTCTTACTCATCACAATTGATTCAAGTAAGGAATAAAGGTCGGCCAAGGGGGTTTCTTGCTTAAGAAGAGAGAGAAAAAAGAAAGAAAAAAGAGAAAAAAATAGAAAAAAATATATATAAAAATCGTGGGCTACACTCTCTCTCCTCCACCTCACAATTATGGGCCCTCCAAACCCTAATCGTTGGTCTCTCTCCCTATTTCTCTATAAATAAAAAACGTTCAAGGGGAGAGGACAGGTAGTTATTATTTTTTGTGCTCTCTTTTTCTCTCTCCTTAGGCGTAATTTTATTTTAGGGTTTTATCTCTTTCTCTAGTTCTCTTTTCTAGGTTTAGTCTCTTTTTAGTTCTTCCTACTTTTTAGCTAAACACTTTTGTAATGGAGTTTTAATTAGTGAATGCAAGTTTTCTTTCATGTTTGTGGTTTATGGTATTATAATTTTAATTCTCTAGTTCAAGGTTTAGATCTAGGTGACAAGATCCAAGCTTTGAAGCATCTCCATTCAAGTTCAAGTTTCTCTTTCAGATTTGTTTTCTCTAGTACTAGAAATTTCAGATTTGGTTTATTCCAGATCTGGTTTTTAGTATTGGTAGTATTTCAAATCTCAATAAAGTTTTCAAGTTCAAGTAAATAGGCTTCTACAGTAGTATTCTCATCCCCCTCTCATTCTCTCTTCTTACTACCCTTTCATTCTTAAATTAGGTTTTAAATTTTCAGTTTTACATTATTGCTCTCCCTTTCCCCCAAGGTTCATGGCTAGATAATGCATTGGTTTTTCTCTAGCTATGGAACCATCCTTTTATTTTTGTTATCTATATTGCATCCCTTTCCCTAAAGCCTAGTTGAAAAGCCCTTGTAAAATTAATCTCTGGTCAAGGAGGGAAGATCGTATTATTTATGGTGCATCCCTTGGGCTAAGTAGAGATACCTACTTGTGTGCCTCTCTCTAGGTTTTTTTTCCTTTTTATTTTATTTAATTACCTTTTCAGCACTTTTTATTTCAGCACTTTTATTTCAGTTATTTGCTTTTTAATTGTGTGGTTTGAGTATTTAAATTCCTAGATGTGAATGGTTAGGTCGTTTGATTTTTATTGTAATTT
Source organism: Macadamia integrifolia (assembly GCF_013358625.1). Taxonomy (NCBI): domain Eukaryota; kingdom Viridiplantae; phylum Streptophyta; class Magnoliopsida; order Proteales; family Proteaceae; genus Macadamia; species Macadamia integrifolia. The sequence goes on from NW_024868250.1 coordinate 56,325, forward strand.
CAATTCCAATTTCCCTAAATGTGTTGGTTATGATGTTTTTAATGCATTTGTGTTAGGTCGGTAGTTAGAAAGAGATCACCATAATTAATCTGTGCACTTTCGCATTACTAGAAGAAGCCTAAAATAAAGTGGTTGCTCTCCTTATGTTCGACCCATTAGCTACACTGATCTGTACGCTTGCGATTATTTTTAAAATTCAAACAAGTTTTTGGCGCCGTTGTGTGAGGGTAGCGGCCGGAGATGAACTAAGATTTTATCTCCCTTCCCCTGGGGGGAAAGGACTTGCATCCCAACCTCTCTTCTCTCTCCTTCTCTTTTATTTAAGGGGAGGGGTTCGTGTCATGTGTGCTTTTCTTACAGGCCTCGCATCGCCATATCGTCGCTTGGAGATACGTGGAGGCCTATTTCACAAGAGTGTAAAATTCATCATTTGAGACGATGATTTGATGATGGTCCAATTTGGGGATTGGGATCATACAAATGGGGTTTAGAGTAGCCACCTAGGGTTATGGGCCTAGGACCTGGGGTGGGCCCGATTCCTAAGAAAAGGGTCCAAAATTTTATCTGGTCTATAGATTTAGGATAAGTGTCAGGTTACAGAGTTGGGAAAGTGTTAAGCACCCAATCTGCCTGGTTCAACCGGTCTTCTTGCTAGATGCTAGAGAACAAACATTTTCCACAATTATTACTATTTCACATGCATGACTAAGTTATCACACATATATACATTAATTGAATTCAAACTACTATATACATTACAACAAGGTTTGTATAAAGTTTACATTATGACAAGTTGGTTGAGAAATTATACCTGAACTTAACCATTGTTTTGGGTCAAGAAGGGTGGGCCCTTGATTAGTACCAGCTCGGACAGTCTTTCGGATTCTTCTGGCTCAGGGGAAGATGGTCTTGACCTCTTACTTCCTTTCTTGAGAGATGCTGATTGTGATGGTATTCGGACAGCGTTCCAGCTAGGAACGGTTACTTTCGGATTGGGATTTAGACAGAGCTTCGGCTAGGGAAGGCTATTTTCGGATTTGGATTCAAACAGAGCTTTGGCTAGGGAAGGCTATTTCTGGGCTTGGGATGAGGTGGCACTCTGGGAGAACTTTGGCTAGGGAAGGCAATTTCCGGATTTAAGATGAGGTGGCACTCTGACAGAGCTTCCGTTGGGGATAGGCTAAGGGAGGGCTAGGCTGAGGTGGCACTTCGATAGAGCTTCCGCTGGGAGTGACTATTTCTGGAAAGATTCCAGGGACACTCGGACAAAGGTTCGACTAGGAATGGCTATTTCTGAAAGAAACAGGCTAACCTAAAATTGGATTGAAGAACTCCAAAGTCCAGAAGAATACTTTGAAGATTCGAACAGAGTTTCAAATCTTAACAAAGATCTCTTCGTAGACTCAAAGAACCTCAAAAAGGGGGGATTTCTATCTTAGGAATGATCAAGAACGCTCAAGAACACTCAAGGGAGGTGGCTCAAGAACATACTATTTTTGGCTAAAAACTGGATGTAACTAAGAATTTGAATTGAGGATCTTCAAGATCCCGAAGAACACTTCAAAAATCCGAATGAGTTTTCGAATCTTGACGAAGATCGCTCTGAAGATCAAAAGAAAATCAAGAGGGGGAGGGGAGGAAAATTTCACTATGAAAGAGTGAAGGGGATTCTGGTGTGTGAAATGTAAAGGAGGGGGTATTTATAGTTTTTTCTGGCCAATGGGAGAGGGGGAGCCTCTTTATCCAATGGACGAAAGGGTGTGGTTTTGTTGATGGTTTTTTTCCAACCAAACTACTTCTTTGACTGCTTCATTGGCTCATATGTATTCAACCTTCGTGGTAGAATCAGATGTAGATTTTTGTTTTGCATTCTTCTAAATAAAACCTCCACCATCTCTATCAAAAAAATCATCCCAAACATGGATTTTCTATCGTCTTTGTCAATCTAAAAATCGGAATTCGTGTACGCCATGACTAACAAATGATCTGACCCATAAAATAAGAAGTGATACTTTGTATTTCTTAAATCTTAACAACAGTCCAATGCTTACGTTTAGGGTTGGACTGATACTGGTTCACCATCCCTACAGAATAACAAATATCTGGCTCAGTACATAGTTGTGTTGAACCCGAACCATTAAGGCCAATCGAAACCGCCCGAATAAACCTGGACCAAGCCAAAACCGAGCCCTTAATGGATTGGTCTCGGATTAAGGTAATTAAGAATTATCGGTTTCAATTTGGATCAGGCTAGCCTTATGGGCCACCGATGGGACCAACCGATCAACCCGATAATTAGTTGAAACCTTATTTGACACCCTATATACAACTATATAACCTTCTCTTTGGAGTTGCAGCCGTTTATCGATCAATAATTATTATATATTTCATTCTTTAGTCCAAGTCCAACACTCTTAGTGGATGAAAGCTTTGAACATGTGCGGCTATGCTTGTGGTTCTTTTTCTGCTTCGCCTTCCTCTCACATAGTGACATTGACCCAAAATAATTTTAGTAAACAGTTTCTATCTTCTTCTACAAGCCCCTGTATGAGAAAGTGTATAATTATATTCATTCGATGGATCTCTCTTTTTTTTTCGTAAAGATATTTTTATTGGTTGACCTATCTCTATTTTATTTCATTTTTATTAGTTAATTTATTAGATGATTTTTTTAATACACAATCCCAAAGCCTGTTATTAGCTTGTTTGCATCTACCAAGCATGAACTGTAAGAATTCCTAAGAGAAATGGGAGAGGAGATACAGAGAGGGCATGAATTGTATGTGACATTTTACATTTAGCACTTCAACAAGGTATCCACTATGCATACAGTTCATCTTTATATATGCGTACAACTTCACCTTTGAAGTATCCTAGTAAAGTACGAGATAGTACAAAAACCAGATCACAAAGATAAGAACAGAACAATCAAAGTTACATGAAAAAATATAGCGAAACATTTTTGTTTGATCATTAGGTGCATAATATTCAATTTTAGATTTTCAAGGAATATACACAAGGCTCTCTTGTGTGGTTTTTTGCTTTGTTGGGCCTTGAATAATAACCTCATATGTCACGACTCCTCCAATTCATTTGTTAATTATAGATTTACTATTTTGGAAGTGTTTTGTATTTTTTGTTCATAGGAAATACAATTTTACCTCGTATTTTTTGTTCATAGGTTGCACTTCTTATCCAACCTTGTTGGCATATCAAATTTACTGTCCAATAATACTATTATTAATTGATGGAGATGGTCTCTTATGTTTTATGGTTCAATTATTGTGAAGTATTCTTCTGTTTGTTACTTCTTACATTGTAGTAGGGTTGGGTAGTGGATTGTTTTTCTTTTTTTTCTTTTTCTTGTGCAAGTACCAATCACTGTCACTATTTGAATTTTGTCCATCTTTGAGATTTTCACTAGTACTATGAGCATGAATAGGATAGATTTTTTGGAAACTAATCCTTAGGGATTAAGCACAAAGATGAAGGTGGTTTTTCCTCTTTTTTTTGAAGCCATAAAAATTATTCAATTAGGAACGAATATTGTTCACTTGTTCTAATTTTTGAACCATAGTCTTTGGTTTATTGTTGTTACTTATTTATTAGGTGATTTAATTTAGAATATGTTGTATGTTTTTAACTTTTCCTATTGACAGTAGTTAGCGTCAGAAATGTCGAAACAACCTATCTCTATCGTAGATATTGAGGAAGAGCCTTGTCTTGATCTTATTGCTGATGACAATTCTAACGATGAACTTGAATTACCTAAAGAATGAGAAAAAAAAAGTTATGTGTGGGATGAATTTAAACCACTTGATGGTAAAGATTATGAAAATGAGAGGGATAGAGCTGAAAGTAAAAAATGTGGGCAAGTACATAAAGCTGATACTAGCATTAATGGAACCAGTTGCCTTGGGAGATCTTCGAATTTGTCCAAGACGAGATAACAAAGATATCTAACAAATGATTATTGCTACTAATGGAGAAAAAATGGGGATTAAAGATAAAAAGGTTGATCAAAACACTATTCACAACAAAGTCATTCAACTTATTATTAGACATGAGTTACCTTTGACTTTTATTGCATATGAGGAGTTTAGAGAATTAATCACCTTTCCTTTTCCTGAATACTCACATATCAGTTGGAGCACACAAATGTCTAATATTTTAAAGTATACGATATGGAGTGTAATAGATTCAAGGGTTTACTTAAATCCTTGAATGGGAGGATATCTTTAACTAGCGATTTGTGGACATTTGTTACTAATGATAGATATATTTCTTTGATTGCCCATAATATTGATAAAGACTAGGTTGTGCATAAAAAATTGTTGCGATTTTTTATAATGCTACCTCCACATTCTGGTAGATATATCTCATAAATGGTTTCAAAAATTTTGTCCCAATGATGTATTGAAGAAAAATGTTTTTCAATAACTTTAGGCAATGCTAGTGAAAATACTTCTTTTGTTGAATTCTTGAAAAGTCTGAATTTGAAAAAATCTCTTTTATGTGATGATGCTTTCTTTCACAATCGTTATTGTGTACATATCTTAAATCTCATTGTACAAGATGGATTGAAATGCATAGATGGATCTATGTTATTGATTCGTGCTAACATTGGTTATGTGAAAGCATCCCAAGCAAGAAAGGTGAGCTTTTTGGAATGTTGTGAGCAAGTGGGAATAGTAAATAATAAGGGTTTGCATGCCGATATTTGTACGAGGTGAAACTCAACCTATCACATGCTTGGGTCTACCTTATTTTATAAAAGAGGATTTGAGCAGCTTTAGTTGATAGAACCCCATTATAAGACTTGTCCCGATTCTAAACAACGGTCAATGCATAGGGTTTGCATCCACAAGCAATCAACATCCTTTTTGTTGTGTGTTCATCATCCCACAAGCTAACCCTAATCTTGTTCCTTTTTACAGTTTTCGATGACCGCAAATAAGTCATCTTTGGCTTCGAGTCACGCTCCACTTCTTCCTTGCTTGTGTGTGAGACCCTTTCATATTTCTCGAATAGATGGACATGGAAAGTTGCTTATGCAGAGATTTAGATTGTACTCTTTGCCATGAAGAGCTTTGCTTCCCAGTTTGACTAAATTTTTGGGTTCCGTCCTAGCTCGGTTGTACTTGATCCTGGTTCTTTGGGATCAAGCTGATTTCACTGATATGCTTCCCCTTGCACCACCACCCACCAAAAAACAGTAGTTATTAATCTATTGAACAGTGTAATCCTTTTTATGACACCTGGGTAAAGGAGTTGAATTTTATAAGAAGACGAGGTGGACAACTTGTCCACAAAATTTGACTGCCAGCAAGAGCATCCATTGGGCTTGGCAGATAAGTCAACAGCACTGATTGGTTCTTGGGATCCTGACTCCTGAGTGCCAAGTACCATCTCCCTACATTTAATTCTTCTTGCACCATGTTAATCACAGGTTTGAAATTTGAAAATGCAAAATAAAGGGTAAGGCTATGTAAAATCTGTCCCTTCCAGACCTTGCAGCAGTAAGATCCTCGTGACGTGGTACTCTATAATTTCTTTTCTTCAGCCCCTTTTATCCCTAGGCTTTTTGCTTGGGTGATAGGGTTGGGGATGGGGATGGGAGACCACCTCAATGTTTCCCTGAACCTGAAAGTTACACACTTGGGTGCCCAGCTGAAGTGCCCCCTTTCTTGCTCCCTCTCCCTAGGGCCCCAATGGGCGTCCAATCCCCATCCGGGCCACCATTGTGGTGGTGCCCACCTTGGCACCAAAAAAATAAAAACATTAAGAACCCCTTCTGCATGATAACCTTATAAAAACAAATGGTATCGTGAACAATGAACAATTAGCACTTGCACACCTATCATGGATTCTATGAAATATTTTTAGCAGATTGCTATCTGTTGCGACTTGTTAAGAACAACAAACGTTTCATGAGCTTGTAACTTGACCCACAATGACCGTTATGTCATCCAGTTTTCCACCTGCCAGAAAAAGAAAAAAAAAAAGTCCTTAGGTCTTGACATCAGGAAAGTAAAAAGGCCATTACTCAGTGTGACGTCCAGGAAAGAGTGAGTTGAATCAGTCTGCCACCCTCAAGATTCGGACCCTGGGCATTTACCCTGGCAGCCTGAACCTTTTTCCATTGCTCTGAGCAATGGTCCCTGGGAAAAGACACAAGTACAACCCTAAAAAGAGCTTTACTAGGAGTCATGCCTGTTAGCTTCCTTCCGAGAATTTTCTTCCACCATGGTACATCATACCCCTGTGAAGGAATGCTCATCTGTAAGCCTTAACTTTATACCAAATAAAAGGGTGCCAGTGACATGGTGTTTGCCCTGAAAGAAAATGTGGATGCTGGAAATGGATTGTTTGAGTGACATACTCTGTTTCTGGCCTCCAATGAGTAGGGTGAATCAAAACTGGGATCCCTCGAATGATTGCTCGCAAGATAAGCCAATGCCTTTGCTATGGTTGAGGTTGAAACCATATCAGTATAACAGGGAAATAAAATACCCTTGACTAATACTGGAAGGAAGAATGAGTGAGGAAACACTACCAGCTTCTACTACATCACTGAATCTCAAGATTGTTGAAATGATTTCATTGTCGAAAACATTATCAAACAGCCCATCTGAGCCCATAACTATTGTGTCTCCCTCAATCAATTCCAAAGTGCAAACCTATGTCAGGAAGATGGTACAATATTTTCATCAAAAAAAGAGTACAGAGGAAATTTTGCCAGCATTCATGACAACACTAAACAGGACAGTCACTGCTCATAAAAATTATGAAATGGGCATTATGCAATACTCGATTCAAATTAGAACCTCGGAAGTAGTCTCGTATGGAAACATGATGCAGATCAGAGTACTCCTTGAAGTACCAACACAAGAGAACGAAGACCAAACCAGTACCATAGCTTGCGTCTGGTTTTGACAACTTTGGGCCAGCTTTCACTGGCTTGGAGTTCAGTTCTGGTTCACCTAAAGAACCAGGTCGTGGGGTTTAACTGAGATTATCCCACTCTTTCCTCTTACTCTCATCTCTCATCCTTGCATCTCTTCCTTCCTCATCTCTCATCCCTTGCAGTTCAAGCTTTCACTAGCTTGCAGTTGGGATAAGGTTGAGTTTGTTGTTGTCGTCTTTTATTATTTTATTGCTTATTTATTTCCTTGTAAAGATTGGAATCTTCATATTAATTCCAAGTTAGAAGTCTACTATCGAGAGTCCAGGTAATGTAGGACTAGGTTTGACAAGCCAGACTAGACCCAAAACTGCAGGAAAGTTAAACCAAAGAACAACCAATAACCACCCAATAGTAAACAGCAACAACAGTCCAAACTAATCAGTCAACAGTCCTTGAAAACCAGAATGCAAATCTGGACTGCAGGTTAAGACACCCCACAGTCAACTCTAACCACTTCAGGAAGATTCAACAGCAGAATAATAAGAAGCAGAGAACAATTCAGTTTACTAAATAGAAGGTCCAATCCCTCAGGAAATCAAAGCAGCAATCAACAGTAGCAGTAACACAAATCAAACAACAATTTCTGGGCAGAAAACACCATCAGCCAGCAGTGAAGAAAACTCAGAAACAAACAAACCCATGGTCTGATCAGCACCAAACTTGGGTCGAGTCCTCTTCTGAAGGATCCTAACAATCAACCAAAATTACAAGGCCATTGGGTGGCAAGAACTCCAAAACAAAATGGGGTCGACAGAATAGAAAACAGAGATTCAAAACCCAGAAAAATTATGCAGAAGGTTTAGTTACTTACCTGCTCTGCTGGAGAAAGAGAACCCAATAAAGAAAACCAGAAACAATAACAACCCACTCGGAATTCTCTCCACAGAGTGTTGATTGGATCATACACCAATCCCTAGGCCTTGATCAAACACAATGAGCAGCCATAGTAGCTAGCGGCAGCAGCAACGAGAGTTTTTTTTTTTGTTCAACATAAATAGTGGGCTGTAGTGTGCCCTCCTCTTTATTTATAATAATGATGAGGTATTGCTTACAAAGTAGAAACTTAAAAGCTTCTAAATATTGACTTTCTAAACTACTAACATGTAGTTACTAAAACTGGAAAGTAAAATCTAATGAAATTAAAAACTAACTTAAGACAGGAATTAGAAACTAATTTAGGACTGAAAAATAGAAACTAGATCAGAACTAATTAAGTAATTATCAATCCCATCAGTAGCCCCAAATCGTGGGCTATCTTGGACCAGATCTGGTCGACCCATTCAGCCACTTGGGTCGACCCTCTTGTACCTCCTGGTGTAGACTCTTGGTACTGCATCACCAAGTCTGATTAGAAAGTATCCTATACAGTTGTGAGGTACAAATTCCTGGTCTATTTTGGTTTTTCGTTTAATACTGTCAAGTTATGAATCTATTTAATGTAGACTAGGGTAAGGAGTCTAACCAAGTCTCAACTGCAGGAACTTTTAAGCAAAGAACAACCATAAATAGCCTAAATAGCAGCACAATAGATCAGAATTGAAGGACCAAATTGGATGAACCAGCAAGCTATTGATGTCAGTGGTTAGGTATTCTCAGATCAAATTAGTAATCTGATGAGTCAGGCTTAATAGGGTTTGACACAAGTCTCTAACAGTCCACCCAACATGAACAAAACCATGGTAAATCATAGAAATCAGAATAGAACAGATCTGAAATCTGGGTTGATTTCGCTACAGGACAGAATTGAGAGTGATTGATTCTAATACCTGTAGAGCTTGGACAGATCTGTAGTACCTTGGATACTTGAGGGAGGAAGAAGAAGAAAACACTTGTAGTAGATCCTCCTAGGCTTCCCACCGCAAAGAGTCGAATGGATCAAACACCACTCCCTTCCACTGTGATCAAACACAGAGCAGTCTCAGCAGAGACATAGCAGCAAGCTTCTTTTTTTTTCATTCATAAATCGTTCTAGGCTTTTAGGAGCCTCCTCTTCTTTATTTATAATGTTAATGGGGGGAGGGAATTACAAAATAGAAAGTTCTTCAAAAATGAAACCAAATATTCTCCTAATACAATAGTTACTAAAAATTGAAATTATAAACTAGTTGAAAAAGGAAACTAACTACTAATGACTTGATTCAATAAATAACTTGACTCCTAAGGAAACAAATATAACTCAAATCAAGCCCAATTAAAAAGGAAACAAATGAAAATGGAAACTAACTAGTAATCCCGTACTCAATCTTAGAGCCCCCCTTTTAGACCCATAAAAGTGGTCTATTACACTCAAAACACATAGAATCAAAGGCCTAACATGTATAGAACCCAACCCTAGGCTTATTTCTAATAAAACAAGCCTATTTTGGTAATTAATCTGTATCAACTCTCCCCATCTTGAAAAAATTTGTCCCCGAATTTTGCAGCGATGAGGGGGAAACAACATGTGAGTAGTAGCTTTGACCATTCCCAAACAAAATTCTGATTGCTTGTAAACTTGTGAAATGTAGTCTTCAAGGCGTGGAGCTTTCTCTTCGAAGAACCATAATGGCATAACAAACTCTGTACGTTCGACCTTTGAATCGATACCAATTGTGAATGTTGTATGCATAGAGTCATCAACGTTGGTAACCTTCTCATCAAGGATTGGAGGAACAAACTCGTCATTCTCATTATGAATCTCAAAGACTTGTTGTGGAGTTCTTTCAATTACTACTTCATCTTCCACATCTTTAGTCTTGTCTACTATGCTCTCTTCAATGTAGAATCCTTCAGTGGAGTCTTCTACCATGGTTTCAATCTTGTCTACTATGCTCTCTTTAACGTAGAACTCTTCAATTGAATCTTCTATCTCTTGACCTTTTATCCTTGAAGCTTCAAGAACTATCTCTTCAATGTGAACCTTGACTTCAAGTTCTTTTGGTTTTAATAGAGGTATCTTCACTTCACATAGAGGAGTTGTGGTTCTTGGGGGTGTTGAAGTGTTAGGTTTAGTGGCTGGAAAATTCTTCTTAACCTCCCTAGCTTGGTAACTAAACCTTCTACCTGGTTGTGCCATAAGTTCCTCTGCTCGAAGAGCCTTGTCAAAGCAATCTCTCATTGTATACACATCAGCAACACCAATTCCCCTATTAATTTCAGCTCGTAATCCTAGTCAAAACTGAGAAAGTAATTGCTTCTCATTCTTCCTAATGCCTGTGCAAGGATAAAGTGCATCAAACTTATTCATATACTCCACCACAGTCATATTTCCTTGACGAAGAGAGTTCAGCTGGTCATGTATACGAACTCTGAAATTACGTGGCAAGTACTTATCAGATAATTCTTGCTTCATCTCTTCCCATGTAGTAGGTTCTCTACCACGGTCCTCCAGTTCATACTCATAGGTTCTCCACCACTCACGAGCTAGTTTCATCTTCCGTTCCTCAGGCAGGTCATAGTAATCAAAATAATCAACCAGAGTAGCTACCCAATCATAGAACAATTAGGGGTCATGTCTCCCATCAAACTCCTTCAGATCGAGCTTGACTTTCTGTGAATCTCCAGAGTACCTCTGATATGTGGAGCATTCAGTCTCAAAGTAACCCCTTACATATTCTTCAAAAGTAGGTTGCACTACATGAATCCTCTGTGGTCCTCTCAAATTAAGGTTAGGTCTCATGTTAGCCAACTAAGAAACTGAGTTCATAGGGGCTTCCACTTTAGGTGGTACATGAGTACCATGTGTAGGTTGTTGAGTCTCCATAGCCAACACATTTTTGCTAAGAGCTGCTGTTCAGCCTTTAGTTCAGCTCTCATATTATGTATCAATTCCATAATAGAAGCTAGGGTGGGGGTGTTGTTCTCAGCCATGCTCTGATACCACTTAATGTGGACTAGGGTAGGGAGTCTAACCAAGTCTCAACTGCAGGAACTTTTAATCAAAGAACAACCATGAATAACCTAAATAGCAGCACAATAGATCAGAATTGAAGGACCAGATTGGATGAACCAGCAAGCTATCGATGAGTCAGGCTTAATAGGGTTTGACACAAGTCTCTAACAGTCCACCCAACATGAACAAAACCATGGTAAATCATAGAAATCAGAATAGAACAGAACAGATCTGAAATCTGGGTTGATTTCGCTACAGGACAGAATTGAGAGTGATTGATTCTAATACCTGTAGAGCTTTGACAGATCTGTAGTACCTTGGATACTTGAGGGAGAAAGAAGAAGAAAACACTTGTAGTAGATCCTCCCGAGCTTCCCACCGCAAGGAGTCGAATGGATCAAACACCACTCCCTTCCACTGTGATCAAACACACAGCAATCTCAGCAGAGACATAGCAACAAGCTTCTTTTTTTTTTCATTCATAAATCGTTCTAGGCTTTTAGGAGCCTCCTCTTCCTTATTTATAATGTTAATGGGGAGAGGGAATTACAAAATAGAAGGTTCCTCAAAAAGAAAACCAAATATTCTCCTAATACAATAGTTACTAAAAACTGAAATTAGAAACTAGTTGAAAAAGGAAACTAACTACTAATGACTTTATTCAATTAATAACTTGACTCCTAAGGAAACAAATATAACTCAAATCAAGCGCAATTAAAAAGGAAACTAATGAAAATGGAAACTAACTAGCAATCCCGTACTCAATCTTAAAGCCCCCCTTTTAGACCCATAAAAGTAGTCTATTACACTCAAAACACATGGGATCAAAGGCCTAACATGTATAGAACCCAACCCTAGGCTTATTCCTAATAAAACAAGCTTATTTTGGTAATTAATATGCATCACTATTGGATGATTGAATTTCCTTGAGCCAATATTACTAAATAGTAAATGCAAACTGTAAATAAAGAAAAAAAGTAGTAAAGTAAATAGTAAATGTAGATTGCAACTAAAGAAGGAAAGAAAAACAAATCTTTTTTCTTCATTGAAAGGTTGATTATCAACCAATTAGGCAATAACCCAAGGATGAGGAAAAGGAAGAGTATAGATTTCAACCATATCAAATGTATAAAAGTAAAAATGGTAAAATACTAATAAGAGATGAGAACATTAAGGAAAGATGAAAAGTTTATTTCTACAGCCTACTAAATGAAGACATTTCGAGTAATAGTGTCTTGGAAGGCTGCATTACCCATTAAGACACCACATGCCGTAGATATTGTTGCATATTGGTTCTCCTTGTAGGAAACCTTGGCCACCTGTTAGTGATGACTGATGAGGTCATCAGAGGTGATGACATGGTAGCATGCGATCACTCATATGGCGTGGCAATGACGAGTGGTGTATTAGACGTTGCATGAGCAAAATGGGTGCGGCAGTGGTGTTTGTTACCCATTTCCATGTTAGGTCTTGACAATTTTGGCCTATTTATGTTCGGGGGCATTTTGGTCATTCAAAATGAATTTTTTGGCAATTGGTCCCTCCTAGAAAGTTGTAGAGTGTTGCACTCTTTCCAACGCATCCAGAATCATCTCAATCCAATGTCGAATAGGAGAATTATGGCTAGTTCAAGGTTCAGAGGCATTTTGGTCATTTTATATAGCTGAGTCTAAAGTTGTGTTGTTCTGGAGGATTGTAGTTCTCTGAGTCATGAACACAACACAGCTTGTTTCAGAGCGATCCGAGGTTGTATGAAGAAGATACGATGATTCTCGTGCAGCCAGTCCATAAATTAACAAAAACCACATTTGAGAAGCTCTCGGTGTTCATTTTGGTCTATAGGGGTCGATCAATAATTACTAAAGTCACATGGGCTTATTTTGAAATTGTCAGAAGTTCGGTTAAATCCTAACAGGCGCTTTAGATTGAATCCATATAGTTTGGGGAGTTTTTTGGAAGGGTTTATATAACGCGAGGTACTTTGTGTTATTTTATGAAATCAAATGGATTCCAAATTGACATTTCATAAGAGATGACGTCTCTCATTCCAGATCCACGATGCAAGCATCTTTGCAGTGACAATGGCTGAGTAGATTCTTGTGCGCTCCAACTGGTTGGTCATGTGTATAAAGCGGCCACGCATTGTGTTATATAATAACATCCGAGCTCGCATGTTTTGCATATGCATCAAGCACGACCTGGAGATTCCCAAAGTCAAGCTCACGTTGGTCGCATGCTCGTTTGACAAACTAATTCAAATCCAAAGACCTAAATTATTTCCCACTAAAACACTTTGATCGGACGGCTATCCATCACTCTGCATGCCTAAACCAATGAGAAGTAGAAATGTCGACTAGTGTTGTCTGAATCGGTCAACACCACGCGTCTTTACCAAGCACGCTTTGCGCTGAGACCCTTACAGATTGTGCAATCAATAGTTAACCCACATTTTTTAAGATTTTGATCCAACGGCCCATGGCTATGCCACCATGGACCCTATAGACCTCATGGTCCTTAGATTTCAATCCATCACTCCGGATTCCATGCGATCCAAAGGCTCAGATCGAGCCCGCCTCTCAAGAACCGATTTGACAACACATCTACACCTTGTGATTCCATGTTGCGTAGGTGCACCAAAGAAACCCCTAAGATTCCATTTTGAGGTATATTATTGGCCCATTTTGAAAATGCATTACCTTCCTCATTTACGTCCGATTTATCTAATTCAAGTCGCAATGTCTTTAGCTTGGTGAGTACTGCCTTCCTAGACCAAGAAACCAAAGTGAAGAGCTAAGGAAGAAGGAGAATAATGTGAATGGTAAATTTAAGCTTTCAAAACACCATTCCACTTAAGGTACCTACTGTTTGGGTTTAAGTGGAGGTGTGTGCCATTGTTGAGGATTTTTTAAGGAAGAAAAAGAAAATAAAGAATGAGAAGGAAGAAGGAAGAAGAGAAGAGAAGGAAAGGAAAATCTAGAGAGAAGTTTTCCCCTTTCCATGAATGCATCAAATGAAGTCTATTAACTTCAAGTGAGGTGTCTTAAAAGCTCCATTAATGGAAGCTCAAGGGAGTTGGTGTGAATATAACTTTTCCCATTAAAGAGAAGATAAAAGAGAAAGGAAAAGAGAGGTTCTTGTGGTCCCCTTTGTGTATTGAAGAAGAAGGGTATGTGCTTGCTTTGATTGCTTCCAACTACCTTAGGTTACTCAAGCTCCACTAAAGAATTTGAAGGGTTAGCTGTTATGTGGTAATGGTGGGTCATTGAAGGCTTGCAAGGTAAGTGCAAGAAAGTAAGGAAAATAAAAGAAAAGAAGAGGGAAGAAGAAGGAGATCCTCCCACTGCCATGGTTATCTCCAGTGAAGCTCTACTGCCTGTACGAGCTTCTCCAGATACTAGAAACAGAGACAGAGCATGGTTGTGGGCATCTCCACACTTTTGCTTATTTCATTTTCTTTTTCTATCCATTGTATGCTAGTCTTAGGGTGTGTTTATGGTTAACACCCTAGACTGGATGTGGTTCATTGTAGGGCATTAAATATAAGCCCATTTGATGATGTATTGGGTGTTCAATTGTATCTGAACACAGGGACCGGTGTTCCTTGGTAACTACTGCTGCCTAAAACTTGTCATGGGTACAAATTCTTAGTTATATGCTACGTAAACATGATAACTAATGTTATCTCTTGTAATTAGCACTACAAGTGCCCTCTCAGTTCTACGCTAGGAAAAATCAGGGTGTAAGTGCTCCTAACTACATTGCAGTTAAAGAAGCGTATTGAGTACGTAAGAAACCTTTACAAGCACTCCTTCGGGGATGTAGGCTTATTGCCGAACCTTAAAAATATGTATTACGGTGTCTCTTTATATTATATGTACTATTTTGGAAGTGCTTAAGGGTTGCAAGATGAGTGTGCACACCTGGAAGTGTATATGAAAAGAGGTTAGGTGTGTGCACGATTGTGTGTGCATCAGTTAGACAGTTACCGTGCCAATAGTGATTGCCTTGTCAGCATGTACGGCTAGAAAAAGAATAGAATTTGATACACTGATTCACCCCACCTCTCAATGTCAGCCGGGACTCAACAGATATATACAAAAATTAAAGTTCCTGAAGTAAGAAAATCTTTGAGGATGAAATTAGGTAATGCCCCAGGTCTAGATGGGATCCCAATAAAAGTGAGGAAGAGCTCAGAAATCTGTGGTTTATTTAGCTCACCAAGCTATTTAATAAGGTTATGAGCTCGAGGAAAAGGCCAGATTAATGGAAAAGCATTGTGGTTCCGATTTATAAAAATCAAGGTGATATTTAAAGCAACAATAACTATAGAGGTATTAAGCTAATGATTTATACAATGAAATTATGGAAGAAAGTCATTGAAACTCACCTAAAACAATAAACTACTATTATGGAGAACCAATTTTGCTTTATGCCAAGAAGATCCATGAGCTATTTACTTACTTAGGAGACTTATGTAAAGATTTAGAGACAGTGAAGTGTTTCAAGTATATATGTGGACATAGTTAAAAATATGTATAATAGTATGGTGACAAGTGTAAGAACTGTGGGGGATCAAGGTAGTGAATTCTCAATTACAATTGAATTACATTAAGGATCAACTTTAAGCCTTTATTTGTTTGGAGGATCTAATTAGAGATATTCAAGAATAGGTTCCTTGGTGTATGCTTTTTGTTAATGATATTGTTTTGTTGGAAGACATAAAAGCAGGGAGTAACACCAAGTTGGAGTAATAGAAATTAACCTTGGAATCAAAATCTTTTGAGATAAGAGATCAAAAATGGAATATATGGTGTGTAACTTTAGTTAGCACTATGTCACGGCCTTAGACCTTTCTAAGCAACCGCGCCGGCACTTAGCACTCCCACTAGCACTAAGTCAGCCTAACCACCCTCCTTAAGGGATTTGGGAAGAGAAGAAGTGAACACAAGAATGAGTTTGAGAAGAATAAACTTGTATTGCACTAGAGAACTCTTAAGTACAAAGCTTGAGAACTCACTTGCTTGGTTGAACACTCTTGGTTGGTCCTTGGTGAGTGCCTTTGCCAAGTGAGGCAACACCTATTTATAGGCACCTCAAGTTACAATGGATGGTTAAGATATTTACAAATGTCCTCCATCCAATGGTTGGGGAGGAAACTAGAAGCTTCCCACCTCCTTAGTGGAGAATTCTAGAAATCTCTCCCAAAATATCTCTTATAAATATCTTCTATAAATAAAATATCTAGAGTTACTACACCTTTGTAGAAAACTCTAGAACTTGGACCTTACTTAGCCCATTGGCCTAAGTCCATGGGTTTGGTGGGCTAGGCCCGTGGGCCTATGTTGGGCAGGTCGTGACACTCTCCCCCACCTAAATTTGTGATGCCCTCGTCACAACCTCCTTGTGGTACTTTTATTCACGAGCCATCTTATCATTGCCAGTTGTCTCCCATCTCGTTTGTTCTCTGGTCGCCCCTTCCACTTGACTAAATACTCCATATAAGGAGGTACTTTGTGTCTTTGGATGATTGGATCAGCAACCAAATTAGCCTCCCTCTTGAAATGAGCAATGCCTATTGGGGCTTTTGTTGTAGTCACATAACTTGAGCCTCCTACAACGTCGTCTGGTTGTCTCCGTCCTCTTGTTTGCATCTTCCTCTTCTTGGCATGGAGCAAGCCATCTTGCTCCCAAATTCTCCTCGTCTTGCCCTCCCGTGCAAGGGCAAGTAAGCACCTAGCCCCTGGATGGTGTTGGAGAACTCCTTTTGTCCCAAGGTTCATCTCGACCCCTCGAGCATCAGTTAATGGGATGATCCTGGGAGTTAACGTCCTTGAGCCACATAGTTGTCACATGCTCAACACCCTCTTTCGCCCTGATGTTCATCTTGACCACTCGAGCAACATCATGTATAGGGCATTCTTTGGAGTTGATAGCCTTAGGACACCCTTCCACCTTGGACACCCTTGGTCCAAGTTCCTTTGACTCCTCCGTCAAGGTGAGGTTGTGTGTGGCTCCCGTATCTGCCTTCACCTGTGTGGGCTTCCTATTGATGCACACTTTTGCACATATCAGCCCTTTTTGAGAGTTAAGGGCTTCGACCCCTGTCTTGCCCCTGGTGGCACCGTGCTGCATTGGTGACCCCATGCAAGGTGGTTCTTCCTCTTGGCCCTCTTCCTCTAATAGGGCACTGAGAGCTTTCCTCCTGAGGCAATCCCAAAACCAATGTAGCTCATCACATAAGAAGCACTTGTCTCTAGGCTTGAACCGATCCCTCTTATCACGTTTGTGCCTTGGTGCTTCTCCTTTAGACATGTCAATGGAGGTAGTGGCTTCCCTCGCCGCTATCCTCCTCGTAGCCCAACCTTCCCATACTTCTTCTCCAATACGAGCTTTCACCTTGTCCAACGCCTTGCACACTTGAGCCTTCAAGGTGGCAACCATCTCCTCTTGGTTACTTACTATGGTGTTGAGAGCACCTTGTAGGGACCCCTTGAGCTCCCCCATCTGGCCATCAAACTCCTCCCTAAGCTCCATATGGCCTTTGAGCTCCTCCCCACTTTGCTCTGCAACACCGAGGCACCCCTTTGCCTCGACCAATACTTGCTCCCCTAGAGCTAATCGAGGCTCCATAGCAATGCCAACGTCGACGGACTTGCCTTCACCCTGTCTTTACTTACTTGTGTAGGTGTTGGTCTCTATTCCACAGTGTTAGCTCGCTTGTCTCTTATCCCACAAGCTTGGCTTCCTCGCAACCGAAGCTCTGATACCACAACTGTCACGGCCTTAGACCTTTCTAAGCAACCGCGCCGGCACTTAGCACTCCCACTAGCACTAAGTCAGCCTAACCACCCTCCTTAAGGGATTTGGGAAGAAAAGAAGTGAACACAAGAGTGAGTTTGAGAAGAATAAACTTGTATTGCACTAGAGAACTCTTAAGTACAAGGCTTGAGAACTCACTTGCTTGGTTGAACACTCTTGGTTGGTCCTTGGTGAGTGCCTTTGCCAAATGAGGCAACACCTATTTATAGGCACCTCAAGTTACAATGGATGGTTAAGATATTTACAAATGTCCTCCATCCAATGGTTGGGGAGGAAACTAGAAGCTTCCCACCTCCTTAGTGGAGAATTCTAGAAATATCTCCTAAAATATCTTCTATAAATAAAATATCTAGAGTTACTACACCTTTGTAGAAAACTCTAAAACTTGGACCTTACTTAGCCCATTGGCCTAAGTCCATGGGTTTGGTGGGCTAGGCCCGTGGGCCTATGTTGGGCAGGTCGTGACAACTAGGACAGATAATGAGGTGGTTAAAAATTGTTGAGAGGGAGATTCCGCAAAGTGATTATTTAGGATTATATAGAGGATAATGTTTCACAGAGAATTAAAATATGGTGGACGAAGTAGAGAGGTGCGTTCGGAGAGTCATGTGATCAATGTATTCCTTTAAAACTTAAAAAAGAAAATTTAATAAGACAGACATACACTCGGCTATGATATGTGGTATGGAATGTTAGGCAGTTAAAAAGCATCATATAGATAAACTTAGTGTGGCTAAGATGAGGCTATTAAGATGGATATGTGAAAAAAATAGGAACAATAAAGGAATAAACAAATTTGAGTTTATTTGGGAGTAGCTCCAATACATGATATGCTACATGAAAGTAGTTTGAGGTGGCATGGCCATGTTCAACAAAGCCTGTAAAAACTTCAGTATAGAGGAGTGATTTGATTCCAGATTAAAGGAACTAAAATAGTTGGAGGTAAAAATACTCTGGGAGAAGTGGTGAGGAAAGGCATGCATAACTTAGGCCTTGCATCAAGTATAACCTTGAAAAAAACTGATTAGAGGGTAAGGGTCCATGTAGCCGACCACATGTAGTTGGGATTAGGCTGGGTTGCTGTTGTTGGTAGTGGTGGTGGTTGTGGTGGTGTGGCTCTCACTAAAGTCCATATCTATGTGGATATCAATATATTACTCATCAGACAGTGATTATAAATAGAAATGGTTTGAATGAAATTATAAAAATATGTATGTTGTACAAGTTTTGATTTTTCTTTATATACTTTGTTAACATATGAATCTATTGCCTGATAAACTTTCCTAAAGTCAATATGACTCAACCACACTATAATCTATTTAAGTTGTAAGTCTTTTAAGCCTCCCCCACGATTTTACTGTTGATGAATGAATTCGGTTTTTTATAATACTTTTGTGCTTAGCAGGGTAGTCAAGAATTCGTTACCTCATTCCTCCTTTCATAAAAGTAGGTTGGGTGATGGATTATCTTGGTGGTGGACGTAATGCATGTAGGACGCTTTGGCTTAACCGATCTATATGATACGTCAGATAGACAATCGGTACCTTATTATAGTATTTCGTTATAAGCTTGTGACTAATTTTTAGTGGTGCGTCAAGTTGGCTGCAGGAACTTATTATAATTAGTCATAACCCGTCAATCTTTTTGCATGGATCCTTGCACTCGTCCTTGCTTGAAATCTCCATGTAGCCGGCCCCATTAAGTTCGGATAAGGTTTTAGATGTTGTTCAGAATTTCTGTTGTGAAATGCAGCAGGCCCTTGGTGGGATGCCAAGAAGGGTGGTGGGATTCCTGTCAACAATCAAGAGAGAAGTTTGATTCATAGCATTTCTCACTATTAAAAACGAAAAAAGGGCATACCTAGTGCACAAGGCTCCCGTATGTGCAAGGTCCGGGGGGCTAGAACTACCTAGCTTTAGCACGAGAATGTTGAGAGGCTATTTCGACCGCTTGACCACCAGGTTGCAACATTCGCACCTTAACGTTGGACCAAGTGTGCCCCTTCACATTTCTCACTATTCTTCTTCTTTATTCTTCCATCAAACCAGGTCAGTTACTGAACTTTCCTTCTTTTTTTTCTCTTGTGCATACTTTATTGCTTGAATCTGGTTATTGATCTGAAATCATACTGTTCTCTATTCTCTTATGTTCTGTCTGAGATTCTACAACTGATTGGTTTCAAAATCCAATCTTTTCACTGTTTCCAAGAATCCTTCTTCAAGTAGGAATGCTGGATTTCTCTACACTTGAATCTGATTTTCAAATTCTGTTTTCCAATCCTATTGTCGGATTTGATTCTTAGTTTATTCCTGGTTTACAAATTGGATCTTTCCAGAAACTTTTTAGAATTATAGCTCAACTCTGATCTCAGAAAACTCAGTTTAAATTCTATTTTCAAGTTCTGATTTTGGTTTTATTTTCTTCTGTTACAACTGAGTTTCTGTTACTGCTTTTGTCTTGCACTGAATATTCTTTATTGCTGTTCTGAGATTACTATAATTCTGCCAACGATTCCGGTTCTGAAACTTTCCTATCTCAAGTAGGATTCCTCAGTAACTTGGAATCTATCCATTGGTCTACCAGCCTTTAGCCAGATAAGAATTTTTACTGCATTTCACTTAGATCTGGTTCCTTTCCTCTTCTCCTCTGGTTCCTTTGGAATTTTGTAACCTATTGACCTAGGTGACTAGAAATCACTAAGGGTGTTAAGAAATAATGAAGATCAAATAATAGTCGTATCCATAGGTCTACATTGGTGAGGAGGCATTTGGCAGAAATATTTGTCTCTAGGCAGAAATGTAGTTGTGTAATTGTCTCCAAGGTAGAGAAAAGAACAGCAAAAAATGTGATCCATTTTGGTCTCCCAACAAAAGAAGATAAGTGCAGAGAAACATAAGGATCCAATGCAGTTTTATGTAGATTTATGATAAAACTTATATTGATGATGTATCTTTCCAGATTACAATGAAGCAAATGAGCCTCCACCATCAGTATCAGATAACCAACCCATAATAAGGTCTAGATAAAGTGTATCTAACTCCCCTAGGAACAAGCACATTATTGCTTCCTGGGGTCTGCTGGCTGATTTATCCCCCCCCCCCCTCTTTATCCCCTTGGTTCTCTTGTAGCAGCCCTTATTAGGGTGCTTCTCTTTTGTTATATTTTTCTTTGGATTGGCTTGCCTCCACTGAAGGTTCAAGCCCCCTTTCCCCCCCCCCCTTTTTTTCTCCCTTGTATATTATTTTCTCACTTGGTAATGAATTTATTTATTCATCCAAAAAAAAAAAGGTACAGATAAAGTGACTTGGTTGGTAGGAAATCATGCATATTTTTCACATTGAGTAACTCATCCATGATATGGCGGCTTGGTGCAAGACAAAGTCTATGGCAAAAAATGTGAGCTGTTCTATCATATAATTGTGCACTCACTAAGCAAACGAGGAAGGATAAAATATTATTGTCACCTATCCAAAAAAAAAAAAAATTGTCATGGTTTTCCCCTATGTGCTCTGAGCTCTAACTGTGCAATTGCATAGGTATAGGTTGCACCCTGATCTAAAGCAAGAAAACTTGGCATTTTACATATAATTAAAAAAAGGGAAGGGGGGAGGTAAGAGCATTATTAATAACTGGGTAAGCAGAACTAGCAAAGGACATTTCATTACTAATAAATAAGAATGCTAAATATTTTGTACCATTGCATCTAGGTATGTTTGTCCAACCACATCAGAGCTTAACTGGTAAGGACAGTCAAAGTAATGTTCTTGTGGAGATGTTGAGAAAATCTTTTTGCCTGGAACATAAGAAAAGCCATGATTAGTTTCAAGTTTCAAAATTGGAATACAAAATTTCAGGATATCACCTTTCCGAAGAACCCATAGTCCACAATCCCCAACATTGGCAATTTTCAGAATTCCGTTCTTCTCCATCATGGCCACAATTCTATTCAACCCAATGAAAAAGCAAGTAGATAAGAAGATTAGCATATTTGTAAGTATAGGCCGAGATATATTTAATCAAATGTTTCAAATAGATTTGAAATTAACAGGACTTGCTATATCTTGAAAAAGACAATATAACATACACAGTAGCAGAACCCTTGGAGGAGGTGGCAGCATGTGCTTTCCCTAAGAGTAACTGAGGATCATCATTGACCTGACAAATACGAAATGTCATTGATGTTAGTAGCTGTTTAGAGGGGTCACAACTTCTTGACAGTAAAAGCTCTCTCTGACCAAAAAAGCTCTCTCTGACAAATATGTCATTAATCTTAGTAGCAGAGCTATAAGTTGGGATTTCAATACTTTTAGACAGCCCATGCTTGTTAGCTTTATTTCAGTACCTCCTCATCCCCAACAAAATTCAAAGCATTAGCCATCAGCTCTTTGGAGAATAATGCAGGGTCAACATTCTGCTCGGACCACCTGCAAGTGAAGCATAAAACAAATTGTTAAAAAAAATGCATTTAAAACTTTCTAGTATTTTGATTTGGAAAGGGGGAGATGTTTCTGGTACACTGAAGTTTTTACCCAGAAACACCATCAGCAATAGCAAGAACTCCACCATTGTAGCTGCTCACAAAGAAAGCATCTTCCCCACCTTTGTCAATCTTAAGAAAGACCAAGATTCAAAAATGAGATTGCACTTGTCACAAAATCGAGATTTGGTACATGTAAGCATTGAACTCCTTGCATCATCTAAGGTAACATTGACACATATAACTAGTCATTCAAAACTGAAGAGGGTACCGCCAGAGGTTCACAAGGCTTGCACTACCTTGCTGGGATGCGGAATGAGGTGAGTTCCAACACAGAACGAAACCTCCGACCTATGACCACAACAAAATAGATCAACCTGGTTGTTTACAAAAACTGAAGACCTTTAAGAATAAAAAAAAATACAGAGCTGATAGCAGTCAAGATCGACAGCTTAATCAGAACATATCAGGTACTTCAAGATGTTGTTTATTGCCATCCCATGGGAATTAAATATTAACAATTCGAAACATAAGTACAGACCATGGAGGATAATTAACAAGTCAGAGGTATTGCTGACTTGTACAATCATTAAATATTAACAATTCGAAACACAAGTACAGACCAGGGAGGATAATTAACAAGTCAGAGGTATTGCTGACTCGTACAATCCATCTAGTACAAAGAAGTTTCTTGCCAAGAAGAAACAGACTCCACAAAACCTAGCCGATAACAACATTCACCTATATTGATCCAAGCTATGTAAACATTAGATGAAACAACTAAAAGAAGCATTTGCTGTGTAGGTAGAAACTTTATGGGTTTAAATACTGTTGCTCCTCTGGCAGTAATGAAGACTCAGGGACCTACTAAATTCAGTTAATAACGGGTATCCAAGCCTTTGGCATGACTAGTCCCATGGGCCCATACTGACCCCACAACCGCATGAATCGGGTCATTCCGGTGTTGAATGATAACCATTCTACTTTCACTAAAAGCAGTGAAAAGCACTAAACAACCCGTGTGAGTGGCCCGTAGGAGGTAAGAGGAGTCGAACTCAGAACCACACTATCTGAGGGCAGTAATGAAGACCCAGGGACCTACTAAGTTCAGTTAAAATTGGACATAGTTTTTCATCTTATGATTCTACTCTAGGTGCATGACTGCTTCAAACTTTCAGGAAACACTAGGCAAGTATAAACACTTCAGGACATTACCCTTGAGGAAATTGTTTCTATAAAAGAATTGTGTTTTCTCTCAGTTGCGACAATACCATGTTCTGTTGTATTTTTTTGGATCTTTCGAAATAGCATCGCTACAGTTCTTTCACTACGGGTTCCAAATTTTAATGACAAAAACCAATTCTTCAACAATCATTATATTCTTTTTCCCTTTTCTCTTCGTTTTTTGGCTGAACACTTCCTCAATTAATGTCACAACAAATCCGTGGGAAAGAAACTCGATAAAACAGTTTAGAAGTGAGAAGTTGAAGGTCAGCTTACCGAACGGGACTCAACTCCGAGGGAGCACATGAAAGCGATCCCCTCTTATTCAGAATCGAATCGAAGTTAAATGAATCATGAGAGAATGAGAATGAGAGTCCGCGAGAATGAAAAATCGAAGATCTGGAAATGAGAATCGACATTTCCAGCTCCGTAACAGTTCTCTTCTCTCCCTCCCTCTCTCACTCACCCAATGACACAAAAAGAATGACGAAGGGAAAAAGAAAAGGATGATTTTATGTTTGGTGTCGGGGAACTGTGCCACGTCAGTCGGATCTTGCTTCCACAATCCCACCCCAGTGAAACTAAAGCTTAGTTTGGCGGAAAAGAAATGGATAGAAAAGAAAAAACAAAATTCAAAAAAATTGATTTTGATATTTTTTATAAGAAAAAGGTTGGGTAAGCCGCAGATATCAAGTATGCTAGCACTCATTGTGTTTATCTTTCCTTCTTTTCTTTTTCTAAAATGACCCTCATATCCTTCCTGAATGATACTCCATCATGTGATGTTATTGGTGCTATCTGCTAGCATACTTGATATCGATGGCATACCTATCCCTCTCCCTTTTTTATAATAAAGAAGCAAATATCATTAAGTTATAAAATTAAAGGTGTTTAGAGTTAGACATTTCATTAGATTTCCAGGTTTTTTATGCATCACCATAGATGCTAGCATTTTAAATCAAAACATCGCATCATGTGAACGCATCAAACAAAAGTTGACCAATTTGATCAAGTGAGACACTTCAAAAAATAATAAAACATTATTCAAGGCCAATTAATAGATTTTGGATCCAATAGAAGTTTTTGGAATCCTATTGAGTCAATTCAAACTTCCAAAATGCCCAAATCTTGGTCCATCGCTATCTTTAGTCCTTAGAGAAAACTACGAGAAATTACTTTAATGTTTTCTCCTATCATCAAAAAATTAGATGAGATTTGTCACACCCCGCTCCCAGTAATAGTTAGGGATACCAGCAATGTGAGTAAGACAGGTACATTTACCCGTCTGACACCTCTACTAGGATCTCTAATAGCAGTACTTTAACATTCACAATCTCACACACCGAACTAAATAAATTACAGTGAAATCAAAGTATATCATAGCGGATCATAATTTAAAGTGGGGAACCAACTAATGGTATTCTATATATCAATAACCAAGTTATTCTTTTACAAACATCTTAGACTTATAAATAATAAGCCCAAAAAGAATACCAATAATCAATTAAATCAAATAGCAAAAAGGTCAACCATGCATCTCAAGTTGCCGCATATGCACAGTTGTCATAGGCACAGTCCTAATTGTCCTCCTCGGATTCTGGCATCCACCAGTCACCTACACCGTACTTGGGTTCAGAGGAAATCGAGTCACAACCCAATGGCACCACTGTACCTGCATCATCAACTAAAAAACAATATATATGTGGAGTCAGCTTCTAACTAGCTTAGTGAGGGGTGGGGTTCATGCACAATCAACCACATACATATAATAATTCATGATACCATGAATACAGAAATAAACACATAGTCCATGATGTGAATGATGCAATCCATTTGATTATTAAATCACCTAACATATAACTAAGTCAGGTAAATGCTACTACGACACATTAGGTTGTATCCTTGATCCCAGAACTTGCACATCGGTCACCCAACAATACAAAGCCTAGTCATGATTAGGAGCCTGTCAGTTTGGGAATGCAACCATCGCTCACCTCGCAAACCCCTAATAATCCCCTCCTGGTAGTTACGGCACTGGAATCACCATTGGCCACGCCGAACTATTTCTCGCCTTCGGTAACAATCACATCATACCGTGGGTATGACATTCCAGAAAGGTTCATCGAATATACCACCACTGAGTTATCCAACATCTTTATCTTACCCCCTGTTGGTAAGGGGACGTAGTATAGGGAATGTCACCTAACCACAAATATTCTACATGCCTTGCATAATGATACAGTTAATATGGACTACGCGATACTAGAATCACCATCAGTCACAAAGCTTATCTATTTCCATGTATAATCCCAGAGTACACAATATCGGAATCATCATTGGCCACAAAGTATAATCCATGACTATATACCTATCTAGCATACAAGCAATTGAGCATGGGCTACGCCATACCTGAATTACCATCTGCCACAAAGCGTACCCATTTCCAAGTATAGTCCCGGAGTATACGAAATCGAAATCACCATCAGCCACAAAGTGTAATTCGTGACTATATCTAGTCTAATGCACATAATCAATGCATAAATACAACATCCACATGGTAATCACAATACCGGAACCACCTCGGCCACGCCGGATCCGGTCTCACAATCCAACATACGTCACATATCATAATTTCCAATTCCATATCATAAGAATTCAAGAGTAACATGTCATGAGGACCACATATACATTTAGCAATTAAAGAGCATTCAAGATCTCTAACACATGTGAGCAGTTCTAAAAATATGAAACACTCCACAAACTAAAATCAACCATCCCTCACCTCGATTGTGTTTGGTTGAATCGGGTTCCAAGTGTATCAACCGGGTGATTAATTCAATTCTGGTCTCGATGTACGTGGGCATCTTTATCCTAGATACAAAGGTAGCCAAACATCAATGCATGTCAGAAACATAAGAGGGGACCCACAAGGGTTACCCCCAAAGGGCATAAGTTCTGCCAATTTTGGGTTATGACAGCAAGGTCACTAGAAATATGCCACCAAAAATAGGCAAAAATCCACCGAAAATATCAGTCATGTTTCTGGTGGCCTTGGTAGAGGCTTTCTAAGAGCCTGGACTTCACCGAAAATATGCCATCAGAAACAGCCTAGGTTGTTTTCGATGGATTCCCAAAAAGGAACCCATAGATTTAAGGCTTTCTAGCTCGGGCCCGGTTGCCATGTTCTGTTCCACAGAGTTTATAAGGGATCTCCCCACCTCCATTTTGAGCTAAAGAAGTTCCGATTCTACCAAGCCATTTGGGAGATATGACAATCAAAAGGTGAAAACCCTAACTAGGCATTTGGTCACAAGTGTTGCCGGAGCTCACCCAGCTTGGTTTGAACTCGGCAATCACACCGGGGGAGTGAAATGACACTCACCCGAGCTCTGGGAGGTGCCGGGTTCATGTTTCACTTCCTTGCTCAACTATACTAGGTCAAAATGAAGAAACAGAGAGTGGTAGAGGGTGTAGCATCTTCCTTCGGCAAGATTCTGATAGCGGGATGCAAAGCCGGGAGTCAAGGTGAGCTCCTCCTTCTTCTTCTCTTCCCTTTCCTTCATTTCTCTTCTCTTTTTTCCTTCTCCCATGTTTTGGACAAGTGAGAGGTGAGAAATGAACTCACCTCTCCTTTTTATAGTAAGTTATATGCATAGGGCCTGTTGGTTGGTCCTTGTCTGGTCCAAGTAAGTTATTTCGTAATTCGAGACACGTGGGCCCACCTCCTTAGACTCATATGGTGTACAAGTCATGGGGAAGGAGTGGGAGAGTGTGTGGGATCTTACAAAGTTGTTCACAATACAGGTGGTGGGGCCCACGGGTATCGAAACCCAATCAATAGCCAATTAGGCCACCGAAAATATACCATTAGATTCAATCCAAGCTGTTTCCGATGACCTTGTTTCTAGTGGTCAAGGTGGTGTTGTGCCTCAACTGTTTGCTGCCCCCACTTGGTCATTTCACGAGTGATTGCCCTAGGTTATGGTCATGTACTTCCGGCAAATTTAATACATCCTGAGACTTAGGTGCGGGGTATTGGGTCACTTACCATCTAGGGTCGGAAGGCTTGAATCCTCTGTAGTTGGACTGGCATGAAATATACAAGCAAGTGGGGTCATCCCTCCCTTTTTGCAATGGGTTGTTACAAGCCAAAACACGTATTTCACTCCCACCACTAGTCGTGAACCAAGTTCTCATTATCAAATACGATAACATACCTTCCCTACTCATACATAGTCTTATGATACGTGCAAGGGCATGGCTTAGGCATGCGAACCACATCGAATACCAGCTCAATCTAGTCCAACCACCCTGCATTTGATGTTACCCTTGTTGTTATACACCATAAGGCACCCGCATCAACCCTTGTCGGTTCGGACCCTGCATAACCAAACTGAACCAATCAGTCAATAAATCGGGTTTAGGGAGTAGTTCTTTATATTTATCCCCCCTTTTTAAACATTTCTTCTTCGAAATTGAAGTTACCTAGTAGTCCAAATAGATGAGGGTATTTAGCCTAGATTTCATCTTCCTTCTCCTAGGACGCCTCCTCAAAGTGAGTGGTTAGCCCATTGCACCTTTACAAAAGCAATGGAGCGGTTACAAAGGGTTTTTATCTCCGATACAGGATTCTAGCTAGCTGCTCTTTATAAGTCATATTGGTTTCCAAGTATTCTGGTTCCACGGCTAGCACATGTGATTGATCATGGATGTACCGCTTCAACATTGAAACATGGAATACATTATGAACGTTGCTGAGTGAAGGCAAAAGGGCCAGCATGTATGCTATGGAGTCAACCAGTTTCAAAATCTCAAATGGGCCAATATATCTTGAACTCAACTTGCCCTTCCTATGGAAGGGAGATTTTAAGAAATACCTTTTCCCCCACCTGAAACTCAATGTCTTTCTTTGCGGTTGTCTGCATAGCTCTTTTGTCGTGATTGAGCTGCCTTGATCTTCTCCCAAATGACATCAACCTTATCACACGTCATCTGTATCACCTTCGATCCAAGCATACGGCATTCGCCCACATCTTCCCAATATAAGGGTGTCTTGCATCTCTTACCATACAATGCCTCATATGGAGCCACTTCAATTGTGGCCTGATAGCTATTATTAGAAGCAAACTCCATAAGAGGCATGTTTTCCTCACAACTACCACTCATTTCCATCGCACAAGACCTGAGCATATCTTCTAGTATTTGTATGGTCTGTTCGGCCAACCTGTCAATCTATGGATGGAAAGCAGTACTTAGGTCAACCTGTGTTCCCATGGCATTTGGAGGCTCTTCTAGAATTTAGATGTGAACCTTGGGTCTCTGTTTGATACAATACTCACTGGTACCCCATTCAAGCAAACTTTGAGAATACTTTAGCACCTTGCAGTTGATCAAAGAGATCATCTATATGCGGCAACGGATACCGGTTCTTGATGGTTAATTTGTTCAATTCCCAATAGTTGATGCACATACACAGACTCCCATCCTTCTTCCTAACAAATAAAACTAGAGCACCCCAGGGAGAAACACTTAGGCATATAAACCTCTTTTCCAACAAATCTTGCAACTATGTCCGCAACTCTTTCAGCTCAGGTGGTGTCATTTTGTACAGAACTTTAGATGTTGGGCCTACTCTGGGAACCAAATCAATAGTAAACTCCAACTCTTTGTCAGGCGGTAGCCAGGTTAGATCAACCGGAAAGACATCAGAAAACTCCCTAACTTTGAATTCCTCTAATGGTGTGACCTTCACATCCATATCTTGTACTGAAGCTAGGTTGCCCTGGGAAAGATGAGAACCTCTCTAGGTCGCTTTGCCTTATTTTCTTGATACACTAGCTCTTCTCCTTCATCACTTACCACCTTAATTTTTTCTCGATGCACATCACGTTCACCCAGTGAGTTGACAACCAGTCCATGCCTAGTATGACATCAAAATTCTGCATGTTGAATTTGATAAGCTCGACATCCAGCTTCTTCCCACCAATTTCAACTGAACATGGTCCATACACTTCATTTAATTGTGCTACTTTGCCTGTAGGTGTACTAACAATTAACTTACCCACTAGAACCCTGGGTGACATATCAATCTTCCTAGAAAAATTTTTAGATATAAATGAATGTGATTCTCCAGAGTCAAATAATGTATAAGCCAGTATACCCGAGATAGATAGGATACTTGCTACAACATCAGGGCTGGCTTCAACTTCCTCGGCTAATAATGCATGCATCCTTCCTTGGGGTTGGCCCCCTTAAACCAATGCGGGTCTATAAACATGGAGCTGATTCTGTACAACAGTTGGCTTGCATGGACAATCCTTGGCAAAGTGTCCAACTGCGTGCAGATGTAGCAACGGTTTTGGGATGCTTGCACTGGTATTGGGGCTCTCTGTATCTAACATGGTGCAGTTAAAGGACGAGGTGGCCTCAGGGCTGTAGGCACCATACTAGTATTTGGACGGAAAGAGGTGGTACCTGATCCACCAACTGGTCAGGGCATATAACCCGATGATCTATATAGCTACTGATACAATTAACCATAATTATATGGCCCATGAAAAGTCTTACTTGGGTTGCCTGAATCCGCATAAAGTTTAGACCTCTTCTAGAGCCCTAGTGTAATGGAAGACTCTCCCTTCTACTTGTCCTCCATAGCCTTGGCCTTCTGCACTATCTGGGCATAATCTATCAAATCTATGGCCCCCAGTACCGAACCAATAGATACCTTCAATCCCTTCAAAAACTTCTTAGCCTTTTCCTCAGATGATTTCATGTGTGGAGGAGCAAAATAAAATAAGTCCTCAATTTGTTGTTGGTACTCAAGGACGGACTTATTCCCCTGAGTCAATGCCATAAACTCTGCTTCCTTTTGGTCTTTGAAGCTGTTGGGATAGTAATTTGACAAAAACAATTCCTTGAATTGTTCCCAAGTTGGTTCAGGGTGGTGCCGTCAAGATGAGCTTGGAAGCTTTCCACCATGAGTTAGCTTCATTCTTCAACTACAATCCTGCACAGATGAGTTTCTGAGCCTCTATACATTCCACCATCTCAAATATTTTCTCCATCTCTTAGATTCATCGATCCAGCTCTAAGGGGTCACTACCCACCTTAGTGAAGATAGGTGGCAAGTGCTTCTTAAAAGATTCCACTACCTTTGTAGTAATAGTTGCTAGTGGGTAATAAGGTGGATAAACCGGATAGTATGGATAAGGTGGTGGCATCATATATGGAGGAGTGCCAAACGGTGGGAACCGTGGTGTCACCACGAGAGGTGTGTTTCCTGGTGGGTCTTGTGGTGGTACCCTAAGAGATGTACCCACCGGTTGAGCTCCTGTAACTGGTACAATAGGCGAATCTTACGAAAAGGTCACCACAAGGGGATGCTGACCCATTTGCATAGGGTTCAATAATTAATGCACAACATTCATAAAAGTTTACTGTTGCTGGAGTAATTGCTACTGAAATGCTTATTACGGCTGTTAGAAAAGAGCCGCAACATCATTTGGAGTGATAATGGGAGGAGGATCCAGGATTTCGTTCATAGGTGGGTCCTCTAATATCTCTTCTTGCCTAGGGCCCACCCGGGGTCGTGGGTCTAATGACCATCCCGCGGGTCGAGGTCCTCGAGAATTTGGTGATTGTCCGATAGGACGGGGACCACGAGGGGCTCCTCGTGCATTAACCTCCGAATCTAGTGTGTATCAGGATGCCTTGCACCTGAATTAAATCAAAGTTAAGCATTGATTAAGTGCCATTATATATCATGTGTATGCATGAGATCAAATGCACATTATGCCATAGATCACATTATCACATTGCATTCCATCATCGTAGTATGCATCCACAATGTTAACCGTTATTATAGATATCACCACACATGACAATGCACCCAAATTTCTTGCACAACTGCTTACAATTCATGCAAATTTGGGGTCTACTAGGCATAGGAAACAAAATTCTAAATTTTTGGGTATTTTACACCAAAATCCCACACCAGCGGGTGGGCTAGATTCAGGACCCGCCGGTTGTGGCCCGCTGGTTGCCAGTGAGGCACTATTAAGAGGGTATTCTTGCCCTCATTTCACTCACTCTTCAGCCCTCATTTCACTCTCTACTCCTTCAAGTGCATTTGAAGCGTCAAGGAAAGGTTGGGAATCTCCTACATTTTGATCAAATCATTCAACCATCAACCTCAAAACTTCAAGTAAGCGTTCTCATTCTCATTTTTCTCTTTTGAATTATGGAATTTCTGTTGTTCTTATTCTATATCCTTTAAAATTCGTTTTTCTTTTTTTATTCTTCCCAACTAGAATGAATGTAGCATGTGAGTGTGTCATTTGTCCATGATTCTCTTCTTCAATCACCACATTTGACATTTTCATGAGTTGCTTAACCCTATTCTTCCCAATTGTGTTGTTTTAGGGTTTTTCATGTTCTCTCTCTCTTTCCTTACCCAGTTTATGACCCAAATGAGTTTATTCACTCTCATTTGGTTGTACTGTAGTGATAAGAATGTCACATTGCATGTATGCTTCACCCATCACTCCTTGGCAAGAAATTTCACTATTCCTAGGTTAGGGTTTATGAAGAAACTGGGGGTTTTTCATTGTTTTGACGTCAATAGGGCTAAGATATGTATAATTGTATGCATTTGAACCTTCTTTTACATACTATTGTCGAATTTCCCTCAATGCTATGGATGTTCATGGATTATGCTCTTCTGTATGAAATTTCCTCTTTTCTTATCTTGGAATTCTGTTTAATACCTTGGATTGATGTTAACTTGAGCATTTGCATGAATTTATGCTTTAAGTAAATGCTCTCACTCCTTGGCTTTTATTTATGAAATGTGCATTAAAAAAAAAATTATGACACCTTGATGTCCACTTGGTCACTACACTGTACTTGTCAACTCATTTCTTTGTCATCTATTCATTCATATATGAGCACATTATGACAATGGCATTAGCACTATAGTGGTTTCCTCTCCTTGCTCATCATTCAATACACATTGCTCCCTACAATGTACTTAATATAAGTGCAATGTTGGATTGTTGCCATTCATACTACCTTTCTTTTTCTTATGGTCCTATTTGCATTAATTCTCCCTTTTATCCCTTGTTTAATTTAATTCCTCTTGAAATACTTGTCAGGTTCTTATGTTTTTTTCATGTGGACTTTGCAGAATGTCATCGCGCAAGGGTAAGGAAGCTGCTGCCCCATCCCGGAGCAAAAATGCTCCAAGTCAAAAGAGGAAGACTACAACTTTAAGCTATTCTGCAACACGAGCTCGTCCAAGGAGGAATGCACCAGTGGACCCTGAAGATTATGACGAGCATATTTTCTAGAGTCTAGAGGCGGCTGTATCTTGGTCCACATTCTCCTCAAAGCCTGTACTAATGGAGAAATCTATGGTAGTGGAGGACTTCTCTAAGGTGTGTCTTTTAGAGAAGTTTACAACTCTGGGTTGGCAGTCTATGCTTTTTATAGAATTACCTTGCTAACC
Source organism: Macadamia integrifolia (assembly GCF_013358625.1). Classification (NCBI taxonomy): domain Eukaryota; kingdom Viridiplantae; phylum Streptophyta; class Magnoliopsida; order Proteales; family Proteaceae; genus Macadamia; species Macadamia integrifolia. The sequence goes on from NW_024868250.1 coordinate 89,188, forward strand.
CGATCTTGTCTAGATGTTCAACTGCAACCTCGAGGTCTCCTATGACGGTAGAGTGCACGACCTCACTAGTCGAGTGAAGGGTCGAGACATTAGACTTCCCATCGAGCTGCTAGCGGAGATTTTGGGCATTTCTATGGAGGGTAACTGGTACTATTGTCCTCCAAGGGGCAAGGCTTTGCGTCCCTTTATGGACAAGAGCTACAGAGCCACATCTACCAGTCCATCTATGATAGCACAGTATGTAATACCCTACTTCTTAGACCCGGTCTGATTACGCGGTTGACCAAGTTTAACCATGTAGGAACCAAACCAGAGGGAGTTAGAGCGGGTTCCTTATGGGCTATGATGGCAAGGGTGACCTTAAACACCGGCTGGCCTGACAAGTCCGAGCCAGTGCCAGAAGAGACGGGAGTGCCCAAGCCGTGTACATGCACCTACCATAAGGCCATGTACGGATAAAGCAAGTATTGTAGCCGTATATTAAGGTATATACGTATACTACATCGTATGCCAGGGGTGGAGTTCGCGCCAGGCCCGAAGTCTGTCAAAATCCTAAGTTTCGGCCCTCAGGTGGGCGGATAGGTGGGTGCACCCACCCACCTGAGTGACCCATCCATGTGCACTATTCAGATATTTAGGAAGTATATATATATAGCATGTAGGATTTTCTTTTCTTTTCATTTATGACACCCGTACGTTGGTGAGGATAGTAAAGAGGAGAGAGAAAAGAAAGGGAAGAAGAAGGGAAGAGAAGGAAGAGGAAGAAGAGGAGGATTACAGCGGCGTCGAAGCTTGATCTTCCCATTCCAGCGCCGGAAGAGTGACCTTCAACTCTAGATCTTCATTTGGAGGTAAGCAAAGTCGGGTTCTTAAACATTCACCATACCCAAGCTTAAACCCTTGATTCGAGTAGGGTTTCTTGAGAACTTGTAAATCCCCTTTGAAATGATGAATCTAAGGTTTAATAGATGATTTATGTGTTGATCTTGAAGGATTTGAAGAGGTATTAACAAGGTGGAAGAAGCATTGTGGGTTTGAAGTGATTTGGAGGGTTTAAAGTTATTCTTGAGCAAAGAAGGTAAGATGGTTTCCCATCACTTGAATCTAACCTAGATCTAGGTTAGAGCCATCCTATAAGACTTGAAAGTGTGAAGAATGGGTTGGGAAAAGCCCCCATTTGAATCCCCAAAGAATGGAGGAAGTTGGGAAGAAATAGCAGTTTTCCCGTCAAGACCGGTGGGTGGAACCGGTGGGCCATCCAGCCTGCCTGTGAGCACCCACCTGAGAGGGCAGAGCCTTCGGGTACAATCGGTGGGCCCAACCGACGGGCTAACCGGTGGGCCACCCTGCCTGTCGGTCTTAGCAGGGCCCCTGGCCCAACCGGTGGGCCAGATCGGTGGGCCAACCGGCGGGCCCCTACCCGTCGGTCCAAACCGGTGGGTAGGACCAGTGGGTCAGACAGGTGGCCTGTCTGACCCACCTATGTGGCCCCGAAGGTGATTCTTACGTCCGATTGGACCCAAATCGGACATACGACCTTCTTTTAACATTCTAAACATGATTTTGTCATCGGATCTCATTAATTTTGATCCTAAAATGGTGAAGTACTAATTCCGCTCAATTATGTTAGGTTCACCAAATCCTACCCGATTCGCACCGAATCTCACCCGTACCGAATGGAAATCCTTGTATGCTACAGGTAAGTGGGGAGAGGACGTTTGGCCTTGTTTCAAGGTATTTTTTGGCATTCATTTAATTATATCTAGTCTAGTCATGCCATCATAAATATGCTATGTAGATTAGTCATCCTCACATTGATATGCATGTGTGCTATGTTTACTTTCCAAATGCCAATTGAATGAGATGTTTATATGTTGAATGTGGACATCATTGTGCATGATGCATTGATAGACTAGATGCCGTAGTAGGCTTGGAAACGAGTGCATTGGTGGCCCGTGGTATGGGACGCGGTGGCACTATGCAATCGTACTATTGTCATATAGGAGCATGCGGTATTAGGATTTTCACCATCCCGTGCTATGACCCTTCCCACCAGGGGTTAAGGTGTTGGGTTATCATTTGGGGGGAAGCAGTGGTCGCGGTTGTCGGGTCACTGTGGTGGTTAGACATAACGCCCGGTGGGTCAATAGGACAGTCGGCAACCCCGGTGGTATATTCAAGAGGGACAATCGTACTGCTTTTAAATTGTTGGAGTTAGCACCTTTAATTTTAGTCATTTACTTTTCTGTTGAGAGTCGATGGATGGCATTGTCTTTACTTTTCTGAGTACTCACGGTGGGCCTTCTCCGATAGCCCTATGGGCGTATCGTGGGATGGAGTTCGTGGCTCGTACCTGGAGTATACGCACACTGTGGATGTAGTAGCACTAAAATCGAAGACTTAGTAATGTTGCTTAGGTGGATGTGATTTAAAATGTATAGCATGGCATGTAGTGCATATGATTATGTTTTGATGTGTGGACTGTTGTGTGGTCCATCTTACCACTTACTGAGCTAGTGAGCTCATCCCACGTGTACACCCCTTTTTTTAGATGATTTTACAGGTCATACATCTGAGGAGTATGGGGTTGGTCCCACAGTAGAGTTTCCTGAAGAGGACTGGTGGAACCCTGAGGAGTTAGGGCACGGCGTTGACTGCTCGTGCGAGAGTTGTGCTGAGGGACTGCAGTTCTGAGGCCGAGCTGAGCTCCACCTTTAAGGCCGTGCTGAGCTCCACTTTTGAGGCCGAGCTGAGCTCTACCATGTGATGCCGAGCTGGGCTCAACCCTTGATGCCGAGCTGAGCTCTAGCCTTTGATACCGAGCCGAGCTGTGTACTTTGATTATTTTGATGATTTCCTTTACATACTTGATATATGAATTGTACTTTTATTGTGTGAATATCATGCCTTCGGGCCCACATGTATATAATTATTGTATCACAATTCGGGTATCAAGTATTATGGGACTATTCATAAGTAAAACTTAGTCTTCCGTTGATCTGATGGGTTTATATTAGTTGTGTGTTTGCTGTGGTGGAATACAGTATCTGATGATCCTGGTAGGTTTGGGTTAACCGGTGTTAACCCGGTCACTGGCCCGGTTCAGTGTGAACGGGGTGTGACACAGTATGCCCTGAGTCCAAGACTATGTACATTCCAGATGTACGGGTTTTCAGCCACCTGGTCCAGTTTAACTTGCTCCCTAGAGCTGGTCATAGGAACAAGGTGAACTTTATGGGGGCATACATGGCTTACTGCATCTACATGGCCCTAGAGGATGCTTCTTGCATATGCTTTCCCTTCGTCATCATGAAGACCATAGAGTACCACACTTTACATCCTTCTGATGGTAACTTCCCTTATGTCTGGTCTCTTATGAGGATATTTCAGTATTTTCATGTGGATCTAAGGGGTGAGGAGGGAAAGTTCGCCTTGGATAAGTTTACCAAAGGGAATTTACACAAGATGGATCTGCATGGGGTAATGAATGTTAATAAGGAGAAAGTGGCTTTAGACGAGGATGATGATTATGTTCCTGAAGTGGATGAGGAAGAAGCAATGGAGACTGAGGATCCCTCTGATGCAACACCACCTCCTACCGGTGGGGCTTTTGATTTTTAGGGTATGATGGACCGGTTAAAGGCACTTCGCGCAGGTCAAGAGCAGATCTTAAAGAATTAAGAGGAGAGTGCTGCCCGTAAGAGAACACTCTAGTAGACCCAAGTAAGTATGGAGATAGATCTCAGGGACCTATCTGAAGATGTGGACTCAGCCTTCGCGGAGATGGCGATGAGCCTTAAATAGCTTCAAAAGGAGGTGGAACTGATGAACTGTCACTTTGATTATTATGATCATCGCCTCAACATTAACTCTATGTCTCGGGAAGCGAAAATTATAAATTTAGATGATGATTGATAGTATAGTGCGTTAGGGTGTTTTTATGTGATCCTATTTGGGGAACTTCTCTTTTTATTTTGTTTTTCTTCTTCTTTTCTTCTTCTCTTTTGTCTTTGAAACTTTTGAACTCTTATTTTCTTATATGCAACATGATGAGCATTTTAGCTTTCATCTCATTTCAGCTTTTATGTGCAAATATTTTATATTTACCCAACCCCAAATCCTATTATAGATTCTACAGGGTTCAATCTTGTAAGCTGTGAGTGATTAGAGCATCGCGCTCTAATACCACTGTTGTCATGCCCCATTCACATAAAACTGGACCGATGACCGGGTTACCTCCGGGTGACCCAAAACCACTAGGATCATCTGATGCAGTAAACCACAACACAGCATCCCACAACTAATATGGAAATATAATTTATTAATTCAGCGGAAGACTGGTCATATATATACCTATAAATTCCCCACTTACTCTTGATACCCAAATTGTTATACATAGTATATTTACATATGGGCCTGCAGGCATAATAATTATACAAGAAGTAACAATTTAAATAGCTAGAGCACAAAAAGGGGAATACATCAAAAGAATAAAAAAGAAGAGTTGTGTTGGAAATAGTTATGTTGCCCCACAACGCAGCCCTTGCAAGGGCACCCGGTACCGTGCCCAAATCCCTCTGGAACCTACCAATCTCCCACTGAAATTTCGTCAGTGGGCCCCAACTCTTGTTCCTCTACTAGGAAACCTATAAAATCATCTAAAAATGTATGTATACAAGGGGTGAGCTCACTAGCTCAATAAATGGAAAGAAATACACAAACAAGCAATCGCATTTCAAAGGATCCTATATGCATGAGATTCATTTTAAGCCTCTCCACCTAGGTAACAATGCTAAGTTATAGGTTATGTACTACTCACAACCACAGTGCGTGTATGCCCTGAGTATGAGGTGTGTTCTCCATCCCGTGATACACCCATAGAGTTGTCGGAGAGGGCCGATCATGAGTACTCGAAAATTAAATAGTGGCAGAACCACAACAGAAAATAAATCGTGGCTGAACCATAGCAACAAAGTAAATTGTGACCTAACCATAGCAGAAAATAAATGCAGTACGCTCGGTCCTCTGAATATATCACCAAGGTTTTCAACTATCCTAATGATCAGCCAAGTGTACTTCTAACCACCACGGCGGTCCATGACTGCCGCTTCCCCCCAGTGATAACCCAATACCTAAACCCTTGTTGGGAAGGGTTGTAGCACGAGGGAATGTCAATCCTAAACCACATGCTCCTATATGAGGTAGTACGACTACATAGTGCTTCCGTGTCTCATTTCACAGTACACCAATGCATTCGTTTTCAAGCCGACTATGGCATCTAATCTAGCAATTTATCACATGACTGTCTAATCATCATTCAACAATCGAATTATCTATGCTCGTAATTTAAAGCAAGTAACAAGCATTTGGAAATTTAAGATACAACAAAACCATTCCTAACTGCATCCAGTAGTAGATAAACATATGTATGAAATTCTCATTCATAAATGGCAAGATAATGTAAGAAATGAAGATGATGCCATAAACACTCCAAAATAAAATCAATGTCCTCTCCCCACTTACCTATTCTCGTACGAGAATAGACACACACTATACGAGTAAGATCCAGTGTCACACCTTGTTCACACAGAATCGGATCGGTGACCGAGTTAACTCCGGTTAACCCAAACTTTCCAGGATCATCTAATACAGTACCCCACCACAGCATACCCACATCTAAGATAAGTGTTCAAAAGTTCAGCGGAAGACTTAAATTACCTGTAAATATCCCCAATATACTTGATACCCAAATTGTAGTATATAGCTAAGTACATGTGGGCCTGCAGGCATGATATTTACACGAAAAGAATAACAATTAACGTATCAAGTACACAAAAGGGGAGGTCATCAAAAGAATCAAAAAATAAAATCCTGTACGGTGTCATTACTGCGGTCCTGTAGCACAACCCTCACGCATGCAATCAACACCGTGCTCATACTCCTCGGGGACCCACCAATCCTCAACGGAAAATTCGACAGTGGGGCCCGACACTTGATCTTCAGGTGGGTGACCTACAAAATCATCTAAAAGAGGTGTGCACTTAGGGTGAGCTCACTAGCTCCGGAAGTGAAAAGAAAGACCACACAAACAGCCACATCCCTATACACTATATGCTATGCAATTCATTTTAAATCTTATCCACCTAAACAAACATTACTAAGTCTTAGGTTATGTGCTACTTACAATCATAGTACGCGTATGCCCCGAGTACGAGCCACGAACTCCATCCTGCGATACGCCCATAAGGTTGTCGGAGAAGGCCCACTGTGACTACTCAGAAAAGTAAAGCATGCTGACTATCGGCTCTCAACATAAAAGTAAATGACAGAAAAGTAAAGGTGCTGACCCCGACAATTTAAAAGCAGTACGATTGACCCTCTTGAATATACCACTGAGGTTGCCGACTGTCTTAATGACCAGCCGGGTATATGTCTAACCGCTACAGTGACCCGACAACTGCGACCATTGCTTCCCCCCAAGTGATAGCCCAACACCTCAACCTCTGTTGTGAAGGGTCGTAGCACAGTGAATGATAATCCTAAGCCGCATGCTCCTATATGACAAAGTACGATTGCATAGTACCACCGCGTCCCATACCACGGGCCACCAATACTCTCGTTTCCAAACCAACTATGGCGTCTAGTCTAATAATGCATCATGTATAGTAATCCAACCATTCATCATATAAGAACATCAATCATTTAGCATTGAGAATGTAAAGCATAACACACATATCATAAATCATTTGTTTAGAATGCACAAGCAATGTGTGCGAATGGCATATGAGGATGACTAATCTACATATAATTTGCATGATGACATGGCTAGTCTAAATACAATTTAATGATACAAAAAAAAACCTTAAAATAAATTCAAATGTCCTCTCCCCACTTACCTGTTAGGTATAAAAGCTCACATTCGGTACGGGTGAGATCCGGCGTGAGAAATGTATATTCTAGTGGAATCTATCAAAAGCGAACGAGGTTAGCATTTCACCACTTTGGGGTCAAAACTAATGATGTTTGATGTTTAAATCATGTTTAAAATTATAAAAGAAGGTTGTCCACCCATTTTGGGCCCATTCGGACTTAAAAATCCAACAGGTGGGCCAGACAGCCACTTGTCTTCGTCCATCGGTCTTCACAGGTGGGCCGAATAGCCCACCGATTCAACCAATGGGCCCCCTTAGGCTAGTGGGTTCGCCCATTGATCCTTGACCTCCTGTGGAAACTGAGGTGCTGCCCCAACAGGTGGGCGGCTTCGCCCGCCGGTCTTTGCCCACCTGTGGGGGCAGAAACTTGTTTTCTTCTTTGAAACGTTCCACAACCTTGGGAAAACCAAATGGGGCTTTTCCAATCACATTTTCCACATATATAAGGTCTTATAAGATGATTCTAACCTAGATCTAAGTTAGATTTAAGGATTGAAAAGCAATCTTACCTTCTTTACTCAAGAACTCTTCCAAAACCCCAAAATCACCTCTTAACTCAAGAAATCACCAATGCTTCTCAAATCTTGTAAACACTTCTTTAAACCTTCAAAATAAACACATAGACCATCTATTAAACCTTAGATTCATCATCTCAAGTGGGATTTACAAGATCTTAAGGAACTCTACCCAAATCAAGGGTTTCACTTGGTGTTTGGTGAAAGTTTAAGAAGTATAGCTTTCGCTCACCTCAAATCGTAGGTCTCATGTTGGGGATCACTTTTCCGGTGCCAGAATGAGAAGACCAAACCTCGGCATCACTTAAAATCATTTTTTCCTCCTTCTTTTTCCCTTTCTTCTTCTTCGTTCTCTTTTTCTTCCTTTCTTTTCTCTCTCTTCTTTACTCTTCTCACCAACCCTTTAATGCATTAAATGTGAAAAAGAAAAATACACAACAGGTACTATTTATACTAGAGAATATCTAATAGCCACATGGGTGGGTCACACAGGTGGGCGGGTTCGCCCGCCTGTGACCGCCCACCTGTTGGTCGAAACTTAGCCATACAATGGAGATTTCGATGGAATTCGATTCTCGACATGTATCTCACTCTCGGTACAAGATATATAATACGTATACACTTTAGGATATAACTACATATCAGCATTACCCGTATATGGCCTTATGATACGTGCATGTACATAGCTTGGGTACACCCGTCTCCTTTAGCACTGACTCAGACTTGTTTGGCCAACCTGTGCTCAAATGCACCCTTGCCATCATGGTCCATAGGGAACCCGCCTTAACCCTCTATGGTTCAGGTCCTGCATGGTTAAACCAGGTTAACCGCATAAATAAACCAGGTTTTAAAAGTAGGGTATCATATTTAACCCCCCTTTTTGAAAATTTCATCCTCGAATATGGGGTACCTGATTGTTCAAAAAGATGAAGGTACTTGGCTTGGATTTCATCTTCTTTCTCCTAAGATGCTTCTTTAAGTGAATGATTAGCCCATCGCACCTTTATGAAGGAAATGGAGCAATTGTGAAGGGTCTTCACTTTTCGGTCCAAGATTTCAACTGGTTGTTCTTTATCAGCCATATCAGATTTTAGATACTCTAGTTCCACGGGTAACACATGCGATGGATCGTGAATGTATCGGTTCAGCATGGATACATGGAATACATTATGAATATTTCCAAGCGAAGGTGGAAGAGCAAGCATGTAGGCTACTGAGAAATCCTTTAGTAGGAGAAATCTTGAGAAACACCTTTTCTCCTGCTTGAAACTCAATGTCTTTCCTGCGGGTGTTTGCATAGCTCTTTTGACGTGATTGAGCTGCCTTAATCCTTTCTCGAATAACATCGACCTTGTCACATATCATCTGTATCATTTTGGGTCGTAACATTTGGCGTTCGCCTACCTCATTCCAATACAGAGGAGTTCTACACTTCCTACCATATAATGCCTCATATGGAGCCATCCCAATTGTAGCTTGATAACTATTGTTATAGGAAAACTCCATAAGGGGGGTGGAAAGTAGTACTTAAGTTCACTTGTGATCCCAAAGCATGCTGAAAACTTTTCCAAAATCTGAAAGTGAACCTTGGGTCCCTATCTGACACAATGCTCATTGGCACTCCATGCAAGTGCACTATGTTATCCAAATAAAGTTGTGATAACTTGGCCATAGAGAATTTGGTCATGATGGGAATGAAATGAGCAGTCTTAGTAAGCCGATCAACTATCACCCATATCGCATCCATCCCCTTAGTCCAGTGAGAAAGTCCATCGTAATCCTATCCCACTTTCAGTGTGATATTGGGAGTGACTAAAGAGTACCATAAGGTAGATGCCTCTCAGCTTTTACTTTTTGGCATGTAAGGCAAGTCACCACATATAGGGAAATTGTGGTTTTCATGCTTGGCCACCAGTAGTTTTGTTTGAGGTCCTTATACATCTTTGTACTTCCGGGGTGGAGTAAGTACTCAGAGCTATGTGCTTCCTGCACTATCTTATCTTGTATCTCCAAATCATCGGGCACACACAACCTACCTCGACACAACAATGCCCTGTCGCTGGCTAAAAATAAGTCAGGGTTATTCATTGTTTGCTCTTGAATCTTAATTCTGATTCGTTGCAACTTAGGATCCAAAGGTTGTTTCATTATTGCTTCTTGCCTAATAGACGGATGCACCTGTAGAGCTGCCAGGGATACAGTTAACCATTTAATGTTTTCTAGTTGATGTTCAAGCTCTAAGGTTGCTTCTTCATATAAGAGGGTTTCATCCATTAGCATCGTCTCTTGTACGAGTGGTGGGCTGATTGCTAAGTATGAGAGTGACACAGTCTGTGCCTTCCGACTCAATGCATCTGCCACTACATTAGCCTTGCCAGGATGATACTGAATGTTACAGTCATAGTCCTTTATGAGCTCGAGCCATCTCCTCTACCTCATATTCAAATCTCTTTGGGTGAAAAAGTACTTAAGGCTTTTGTGATCACTGTATATCTCGCACTTCTCCCCATACAAATAATGTCGCCAAATCTTTAGGGTAAAAATGATTGCGGCTAGTTCCAAGTCATGAGTGGGGTAGTTCTTCCCATATTCCTTTAGTTGTCGGGATGCATATGCTATCACCTTACCACGTTGTATGAGAACAGAACCCAACCCGACCTTAGAAGCATCAGTGTAGACTGTCAAAATTCTCAATGAAGCACTGGTAGTACCCAGCTAAACCTAAGAAACTTCTAATTTCTGTAACGTTCTTGGGGTTTTTCCACTCTACTATTGCTTTTACCTTATCAGGATCCACCTTGATTCCATCCTTAGACACTACGTGTCCCTGGAATCCAACTTGCTTAAGCCAAAATTCACACTTACTATATTTGGCAAACAATTGTTGTTCTCTCAGCCTCAGTAATACCATCCTCAGGTGTAGAGTATGCTCCTCTTCCATCTTAGAGTAGATCAAGATGTCATCAATAAAATAATTACCCATTTATCAAGGACATCATGAAATAATCGATTTATTAAATCCATGAATGCTGCCGGTGCATTGGTTAATCCAAAAGATAACACTAGGAACTCATAGTGACCATATCGAGTCTTGAAAGCTGTCTTGGGTATGTCACCGCTCTTTATCTTGAGCTAATAATAGCCTGATCTAAGGTCTATCTTTGAAAATACATTTGCACCTTGTAGTTAGTCAAACAAATCATCAATGCGTGGCAATGGATACCGATTCTTAATGGTTAGCATATTCAATTCCTGATAATCGATGCACATACGCAAGCTGCCATCCTTCTTCTTGACAAACAATATAGGGACACCCCAAGGTGAAACTCTTGGGCGAATAAACCCCTTCTCTAATAATTCTTGCAACTGCATCTGTAACTCCCTCAATTCAGCTGGTGCCATCATGTATGGAGCTTTTAACACTGGAGCTGCTCCAGGAATCAAGTCTATGGCAAATTCTAACTCTCTATCAGGTCATCTGGAAAGATGTCGGGAAATTCTTTAACCACCTCCACCTCTTCTAGAGGTGTAACCTTTGCATCAACATCAAGTACCGCTACTAAGTAACCCAAACATCCACTTTCCAACAACTTTATTGCTTGAAGAGCAAAGATGAGGACCTTTCTAGCCCATTTTATTTTATCTACTTGGTATACCAGTTCTTTCCCTTCATTATTTGTCATCCTAATTAATTTTTTGGCACACGTCACATTTGCTCGATGGGCCGACAACCAATCCATGCCCTGTATAACGTCAAAATTCTACATGTTGAATTTGATGAGTTGTGCATTCAATTTCTTTCCACTGATTTCAACTGGGCATGACTCGTACACCTCCTTCAACTGTGTAACTTTTCCTGTAGGTATACTAACAATCATCTCATGATCTAGTGTCCTGGGCGACATACCAAGTTTTTTAGCAAATCTCTTAGATATGAACGAATGTGTAGCTCCTGAATCAAACAAGACATAGGCTGGTATACCTGATATAGGTAGAACACCTAGTGCAACAATGCATATAAGTATAGCAGATCATCAAAATTCAGCATAAGAAAAATCTTAAATTAAAATGTACCTGCTACGACTTCCGTGCTGGCCTCAGCTTCCTCAGCTGATAAGGCATACATTCTTCCTTACGGTTGATTCCCCCGAGTTAAGGGAGGTCTGTACACTGATGGCTGACTGGATGGTAAGGCTGGTCTGACTCGACAGTCTTTGGCATAATGCCCATAAGAGTGGCAAATAAAGCAACGGATCTGTGACGTCGAAACTGGGGGCAGGGCCCCTTTGTACTTGACCTGATGTAGATGGGGGATGGGGTGGCCTTGTGACTGTAGGCACCATACTAGTGTTCGGGCGAAAGATGTAGAGCCCGGACCACCAGCTGGTCGAGGAAGATAGCCAGATGGCCTATAGGGCTATCTGTAGGCAGGCCTAGAACTATACGACCCACGGTATACCTTGGATGAGTTACCCATGTCCGGAAATGGATTAGTCCTCTTCCACAATCCAGGTGTGAGGGATTGTTCTCCCTTCTGATTATCTTCTATGGTTTTAGCTATTTGCATAATCTAGCCATAATCTGTCAAATCTAAGACCTCAAGCATTGACCCAATAGATGCCTTCAGTCCCTTCAGAAACCTTGCAGCCTTTTCTTCAGCTGACCTCATATGCCTAGGGGAAAAATGGAACAAGCTTTCAAACTGCCACTGATACTCAAGGATAGTCTTATTCCCTTGAGTCAAGGCCATGAATTCCGTCTCTTTACAGTCTTTGAAGCTACGAGGGTAATGGTTTGCCAAAAACAACTCCTTGAACTGCTCCCATGTGGGTTCCGGATGTGCGGTAAACAATATAGGCTTAGAGGCTTGCCACCAAGAGTTAGTTTCATTCTTGAGTTACAGCCCTGCACAAATAAGCTTCTATGCCTCAGTGCACTCAACTACCTCAAATATCTTTTTCAGCTCTTGGATCCACTGGTCCGGCTCTAGAGGATCACTCCCCACCTTAGAGAATACAGGTGGCAAGTTCCTCTTGAAAGATTCCACTACCCTTGTCGTATTATTCATTGATAGGTAATTGGGTGCATATATCGGATAGTAAGGGTACGGAGGGGGCAACATATATGGAGGAGTGTTGAGTGGCAGAATTAGAGGTGTACCTCCAGCTTGTGGTCCCATACCAGACCCTACAGGTGGGTCTTGTGGAGTAATTATCCGAGGATGTTGACCGGGTTGAGGAAGTCTAACTATTGTTGAATAGCAGCCATAAATGCCTGCTGTTGCTGGAGCTTTGTTGCTGGAAGGCTTGCTGTGACTGCTGAACTATGGTCGCAACATCACTTGGAGTGATGACAGGTGGAGGATCCAGAAGTGTGGTCAAAGGTGGGTCCCTTTGTGCCACACCCTGGTCAAGGGGTTCCTGAGGTTGTGGAAGTGGGGTTTGCCCCACAGAACGGGGCCTTCGAGGATTTGGTGGTCAACTGATAGGACGAGGACGACGTGGGGTACCTTGAGCATTGCTACCGGATCTAGTGCATACCATCGTGTCCTTGCACCTGGATCATACCATACACAAAACATTGGTTAAGTACCTTAGAATTTACATAAGCACATAATCATATGCCAAAACACGGGGTATTGTAGTGTATGATGTCTTGCATCCAGCCACAGCTTAGCCCCAAGAGTACTGTACTAACGCTTCGACAAGTAGGACGGCGGTCTCGCTCGACCCCCTTTTTTTTAATGTATTATTATTATCTTTTTTTTTCATTATTATATATATATTTTTCCAACCGGCGGGCAACTCGGGTCGGGCCCGTCGGTCCAACCTAAGGCAGACAATAAAGGGGCTTTTAAGCCTCTTTCAAACGTCATTTCTCCCATCTTCCACCTTGGCTCAACTCAGGGCGATTTTGGAGGGTTACTTGGCGCATCCACTCACGATTTCACTCAAAGATTCCACGGATTTTGGAAGATCCAAGTGCTTTTCACTCTCAAGTAAGTCTCTTCTCCATTTCTCTTCTTGGAACATATATTTTGGGTGTTGAATCCATTTATACTTCCCAAAACTTGATTTTTTCATGTTTCTTTCCATAGAATAATCATTCCATGAGAATATGATGCTTCCTTTGTGACTCATTCATAATTTTGGGCTTTACTACCCAATCTATAAGAGAAAATCCCAAATCGTGCCCTAATTTCTCCAATTTGGGGTTTTCTTCTATCTCTACCCTTTTCTCCCCAACTAACAACTCAAATGGGATTTCTTATCCTTGATTTGCACTTACATTGTTGGAAAGATCATGGAAACTTGTATATGCTTGTAATTCCATCTCTTTTCTATGAAAATCCATCTCTTTTCCATGAAAATCGATCTCTTTTGTGTTAAGGTTTCTTGAAAAAAAATTTCTGGGTTTCTATGAATTCTCTTCACTTCATTCCATACTTGTGAACAAATTTGAATCACTTACCATTCCTTGCACCTCAATGTCATAATAGATTATTTTTTTTTATTCTTAGTTGTATAATGATAGGCATTACTATCATTGACATGTAAGCTTCATGTTTTACACTATTATGGGATTTTCATTCTTTTGGATTGAACTTGCACATTGAATTTGGGGGCTTTCTACCATTTGACACCAGTTACCCCACTTGAGGAAATTCTTATGAGGCTTTCCATCACTTCTCACTTGTCATGCTTTATACTCCTTTGTCACTCTTCTATTTTGCAACATGCTAGTGGATGCCATGTTTGGGGATTTCCTCCTATTCATTTCTCCATGGCTTAACCACTCCTCTTTTTATAATGATCCACATTATGTATTTAGATGCATTTACATGTGCTTGCTCACCCTCCTGTTTACTTTCTTTGTTATGTAAAAATTTTACTTATCACTATTTCTTCTCTTTTCTTACTAGGATGTCTTCTCGCAAGGGCAAGGAACCCGCATCCTCTTCCAATAGACGTAGGGCCACAACTTCAAAACAGAAGAGTGTAGGGACTAGTTCCCCAACCCTTCATACAAGGCAACAAGGACATGCCCCCATAGATCCTCTAGACTATGATGAGGGACTCTTCCAGAGTTTAAGGGCAAAAACAAATTGGCAAACCTTTCTAAAGAAGTTTGTGATGATGGAGAAAATCGTGGTAACTTGTGATTTCAACAAGATTCAACTGCAAGAGAGGCTTACTGCACTGGGTTGGTAGTCCATCCTTAACATTGACTGCCCATGCTATAAACACCTGGTTTGAAGGTTTTATTGTAATTTGGAGGTCTCTTACCAGTATGGGGAGTACTCAATCACTAGCATGGTGAAGGGAGTGAACATTCATTTGACTGTGTACACTCTTGCTAGTATTTTAGATATGTTATTAGTTGGGCATCAATTTTATAGCCCCCCAAGGAGTAAGCCCGTGGGCCCATCCTTAAGTTCGGAGATGCAGGACCACATTTACGAGACCATTAGTGGCAGCAAGGTGTGTCCAGATTCCAAGACGACATCAAACCCGGAGGCTCATGTATTCACTCGCTTGGTTCAGTTTAATTTGCTCCCTAGAGGAGGTCATAGGGACCAAGTGGGCTTCATGGCAGCCTACATAGCCTTCTACATCTATAAGGCCTTGGAGGGAGGTGCCGAACATTTATGCCTGCCCTACATTATACTTAAGACTATGGAGCATCATGCCACACATCCTGAGGACAGAGGTTTCCTATATGGTAGGACCCTCACCAGGGTTTTCGAGTTATTTGGGGTGGATTTGAGTGGTGAGGAGGGAAAGACCCCAACGGACAAATTTAACAGACAAAACCTAAGCAGGATGGGTCTCCAAGCTCTTATGGATGTACCTCAGAGGGCGGGAGCTCAAGGAGGCAGGGACAGGGGGAATGTCCACAGGGAGGATGCCCACATGGAGGAGGAAAATAGTGAGGAGGATGAGGATTATGTTCCTCAATTCGAGGAGGAGGACTCTCTGGAAGAGGATGTCCTCGAGGAGGAGCCTCTTGATTCGAGAGATGCTGACCTTGACTTTGCTAGGGCTGCAGACCCACAGCATAGAGCCCCACCACTTGAGAGTGGTGCATTTGACTTTGAGAGCATGATGACCAGTATGAGGGCCTTGAAAGATGGGCAATATCAGCTTTTGAGAAGACTAGATGAGAGTGCTTCTAGAGAGGAAAATATCTTAGAAAGGCATGCTACATTAGAGAACTCCTTCTTAAGATTGAGAGAGGATTTGGACACAACGGCCAATGCCATTTTAGCGGACTTTACCCGACTCTGGAGGGATGTGTAACTAGCGAATACGAGGTTTGATCACTACGATCGCTGGCTCGAAGTTAAATCGAGGCCTAGGAGGGATGGAGTAGTAGAGCTAGATGATGATGAGGGTCTCTGAGGACTTAGCCTGCCTATCCTAATCAGCTTTTATTTGTCTCTGTTGTTTATGTGTTTATGGTGGATTATATATATAAATATTTTTTTTGTACTTTTCTCTGTAGTATGGTGTTCTGATGTTGTTGGTGACTTTTAGTTAGTTTTGTATACTTGATAAACTTATTGTAATTTGATTGTAACAACGTTAGTTAGCCTTTGTTGATTATACTTATTCATATATGTATGTTGTCTATTAGGTGTTTCTATTTGAAAATTTTGAAAAATCTTGTTTAACGTTGTTATGCTGCCGAAATTTTATCAAATCCGTACTCGATGGGTTATGAAATCAAATAACTAATATTTTATTTATTCCAAGCAAGCTTTCTCTAATGCATGCCATGAAATGCAATAATTAAATGCAACCATTTTTTTTTTTTGGCTTTTAATTCTTTAAAGTTTTTACATTTACCCAACCCCATTTCCTATTATAGTTTTTATGGGGTCTAAATGATATGCTGTGAGTAATAGAGAGCATCACGCTCTGATACCACCATTGCCACACCCTGTTCACATAGAACCGGACCGGTGACCGAGTTAACTCCGGTTAACCCAAACCTGCCAGGATCATCTAATACAGTACCCCACCATAGCATACCCACATCTAAGATAAGTGTTCAAAAGTTCAGCAGAAGACTTAAATTACCTATAAATATCCCCAATATACTTGATACCCAAATTGTAGTATATAGCTAAGTACATGTGGGCCCGCAAGCATGATATTTACACGAAAAGAATAACAATTTACGTATCAAGTACACAAAAGGGGAGGTCAACAAAGAATTAAAAAGCAAAATCCTATACGGTGTCATTACTGTTGTCCCGTAGCACAGCCCTCACACATGCAATCAGCACCATGCTCATTCTCCTCGGGGACCCACCAATCCTCAACGAAAAACTCGATAATGGGGCCCGACACCTGATCTTCAGGCGGGTGACCTTCAAAATCATCTAAAAGAGGTGTGCACGTGGGGTGAGCTCACTAGCTCAATAAGTGAAAAGAAAGACCACACAAACAACCACATCCCAATGCACTATATGCTATGCAATTCATTTTAAATCTTATCCACCTAAACAACATTACTAAGTCTTAGGTTATGTGCTACTTACAACCAAAGTGCATGTATGTCCCGGTACGAGCCACGAACTCCATCCCGCGATATGCCCATAAGGTTGTCAGAGAAGGCCCACCGTGAGTACTCAAAAAAGTAAAGCATGCCGACTACTGGATCTCAACATAAAAGTAAATGACAGAAAAGTAAAGGTGCTGACCCCAGCAATTTAAAAGCAATACGATTGATCCTCTTGTATATACCACTGAGGTTGTCGATTGTCTTAATGACCAGCCGGGCGAATGTCTAAGCACCACAGTGACCCCACAACCGCGACCATTGCTTCCCCCTAAGTGATAACCCAACACCTCAACCTCTGTTGGGAAGGGTCGTAGCATAGGGAATGATAATCCTAAACCGTATGCTCCTATATGACAAAGTACGATTGCATAATGCCATCACGTCCCATACCACGAGCCACCAATGCACTTGTTTTCAAACCGACTATGGTGTCTAGTCTAATAATGCATCATGCACAATAATCCAACCATTCATCACATAAGAACATCAATCATTTAGCATTGAGAATGTAAAGCATAACACACATATCATAAATCATTTGTTTAGAATGCGCAAACAATGTGTGCGAATGGCATACGAGGATGACTAATCTACACATAATTTGCATGACGACATGGCTAGTCTAAATACAATTTAATGATGCAAAACAAGCCTTAAAATAAATTCAAATGTCCTCTCCCCACTTACCTGTTGGGTACAAAAGCTCACGTTCGGTACGGGTGAGATCCGGTGTGAGAAATGTAAATTCTAGTGGAACCTATCATAAGCGAACGGGGTTAGCATTTCACCACTTTGGGGTCAAAGCTAACAATGTTTGATGTTTAAATCATGTTTAAAATCATAAAAAAAGCTTGCCCTCCCGTTTTGGGCCCATTAGGGTTCAAAAATCTAACTGGTGGGCCAACAGGTAGGCCAGACAACCCACCTGTCTTTGCCCACTGGTCTTCACAGGTGGGCCAGATAGCTCGTCGGTTCAACCGACGGGCTCCCTCAGGTAGGCGGGTTCACCCACCGGTCCTCGCCTACCTGTGGGAACTGAAGTGCTGCCCCAACAAGCGGGCGGCTTCGCCTGCCGGTCTTCGCCCACCTATGGGGGCGAAAATTTGTTTTCTTCTTTGAAACGTTCCACAACCTTAGAAAAACCAAATGGGGTTGTTCCAATCACATTTTCCACATATCTAAGGTCCTATAAGATGATTCTAACCTAGATCTAAGTTATATTTAAGGATTGAAAAGCAATCTTACCTTCTTTACTCAAGAACTCTTCCAAAACCCCAAAATCACCTTCTAACTCAAGAAATCACCAATGCTTCTCAAATCTTGTAAACACTTCTTTAAACCTTCAAAATCAACACATAGACCATCTATTAAACCTTAGATTCATCATCTCAAGTGGGATTCACAAGATCTCAAGGAACTCTACCCAAACCAAGGGTTTCACTTGGGGTTTGGTGAAAGTTTAAGAAGTATAGCTTTCGCTCACCTTAGATCGTAGGTCTCATGTTGGGGATCATTTTTTCGATGCCGAAATGAGAAGATCAAACCTCGACATCACTTAAAATCATTTCTTCCTCCTTCTTTTTCCCTTTCTTCTTCTTCATTCTCTTTTTCTTCCTTTCTTTTTTCTCTCTTCTTTACTCTTCTCACCAACTTTTAATGCATTAAATGAGAAAAAGGAAAAGACACAACAAGTACTATTTATACTAAAGAATATCTAGTAGCCACATGGGTGGGTCACACAGGTGGGCGGGTTCGCCCGCCTGTGACCGCCCACCTGTTGGTCGAAACTTAGCCATACAATGGAGATTTCGATGGAATTCGACTTTCGACATGTATCTCACTCTCGGTACAAAATATATAATACGTATACACTTTAGGATACGACTACATACCAGGATTACCCGTATATGGCCTTATGATACGTGCATGTACACAGCTTGGGTACACCCGTCTCCTTTGGCACTGACTCAGACTTGTTTGGCCAACTTGTGCTCAAATGCACCCTTGACATCATGGTCCATAGGGAACCCACCTTAACCCTCTCTGGTTCAGGTCCTACATGGTAAAACCGGGTCAACTACGTAAGTAAACCAGGTTTTAAAAGTAGGGTATCACATCCAGCGTGTGAAGACGAGAGTCTCGAAACCTAACACAGAAAGGAAACTTAGAATATGTCCATTCTAGGATGATAAAAATGATGAAAGACATGGTCACGATATATTTAATAACGCGAAGGAGGCTGTCGATGAGTTCGAGCCCAAACGGAACTCATTGGACCACAGGTGGGTCATACAAGTGGGTGGGAGGACCCACCTGTGCAAGCTACCCAGGCAGACAACACTTAGACTCACACCAGTGGGTGCTACCGATAGGTCTGGGTACTCGTTGGTCCTACCCACCGATAGGACCTCGTGGCTCACCTAAGATCGATGGGTGCTACAGGTTGGTACCTATACCCATCAGTCCTACCTGCCGATAGGACCCAAAAGCCCAGCCAAGACCGGTGGGTTATACCAGTAGGTTTGGGTACTCGTCGGCCCTACCCGTCGATAGGTTTCGAAGCCCAGGTAAGACTAGGGGGTCACACTGGCGGGTTTGGTTACCTGACGTACCCATCAGTGTCCAACGGGTTCTGTTATCCGACTTCTCTTTTTCTTCCCACCTCTTGGGAATCCAAGGGGGTTGTTTCCACCACATTTTCCACACATTTAAGACTTCATCCTCATGAACACAACATGGATTTAAGTTCAAATCAAGATTTTGGGAACAAACCATACCTTTAGCTTAAGAAATCCCAAAACATAAGATCCTTCCCCCATGTCCAAATATCACAAAAATGCTTTCAAATCTTAGTTGTTCCTCCTTTAAAACCTACAAAGAAATCACATAGAGTCCCTCTTAACTCTTGATTTGACCACATAAGAGGGTTTCACCAAATTCAAGGGGTTATGGCACTTACCTACCTTAAATTGTAGATCTCAAGGTGCCGATCACTTTTCCGGCATTGAAATAACAAGGTATGGGCTTCGGCAACAAGGGGGAAACACTTTCCCTCACTCTTCCTTCCCTTCTCTTCCCTCTTTTTTCTCTCTTCTTTACTCCTCTCCACCAACCCTTAGTAAAATAATAAATAGCAGAGGAGTAAATGATACTTATAGTTTGGTTTATAAAATCTACTAAGGTGCGTTTGGTTTTGTCATTCAATGGCCCGAATCGCATTAAACCGTAATACCGAGCGAAGTAGTCGGTAATACTGGACACATATGACTTCACTACGATGGGTAACCCGAAACACACGTGCTCATCCAAGTTGGGTTTGCTGGGGCCCACATTTCCCCACAGGTGGGTTGCACTGGAGGGTCGCATCCACTAGTGACCACCCACCTGTTGGCCAAAAAATGACCAACCTTGCTAGATTCCAATAGGAAATGGATTCTGAACGCGTATTTCACTCCTGCCACTTGTCGTGAATCAAGTTCTCATCATCAAATACGATAACATACCTTCCCTACTCATACATAACCTTATGATACTTGCAAGGGCATGGCTTAGGCATTCGAACCACACCGGGTACTGGCTCAATCTTGTCCGACCACTTCACATTTGTTGTCACCCTTTCTGTTATACACCATAAGGCACCCGCATCAACCCTTATCGGTTCGGACCCTACACGACCAAACTAAACCAACAGTCAATAAACCAGGTTTAGGGAGCAGCGCTCTATATAAGTTGTTACATGGATTTTCACCCAAAATTATTCTCGACTAGGGATAAACATCCTATTCATATGGTGGTTACATTGTATGTTACCACATATGTGATTCTAGCACATAAGTGTAAGTACACATACTGTGTGTATATAGAAAAGAATTTGGTAAGAATTTCACATGTTTTACTACCAGTTGTGTGAGGATGAGATTTACCATCTCATGATCTTTGACCTGAGAGATCCTGTTTTTTGTAGTGTTGTATCACGCGTTTTGACAAATCAATGGTTGACGTCCAACGGACTATATATCGGTTTGCTGGACATGTGGTCCAACATTGTTATTGAAAGAGATCATCAACATAAGAACCACTACCCTTAATTGGGGAATATTGGAAAAGAGAATGTCTGTACTTGATCGGATAGAAATATGATACAAATTTCACTTTTGTAAATTTTTTATAAAGTTATTTTTTAAGGGTTGAGGTTTTTTGGTCGATCACCCCATTTAGGAATCTTGTGAGGGGTACTTTTTAAGTCTTTGATTAGAAGTACAAGATTTTAGTACGTTGATGTGGAATATTATCTATATTAGAAATATAGATTGTGTATACGTATGAACAATGATCATGAATACCATTTTCTTCCTTGTTTCCTTGATAGTCATCCCTTCCCCTTATTCATCTTCTTTCCTCTTGTCTCCTCCCTAACCTACCCACCCTCATTTCCATCGGTGAAGGAAGCGGGAGTGGAGTCTCTTTCAAAAGGGTTTACCCTCTTAATGCGAATGGCGGGAATGAAGGACCTTCTCCTGTTATGAATAGAGGATGAAGAGGTATAAGAACAACACCTGATGACCACCATGGGTGTTCTGGTTCTTCTAGTTGTTGTAGAAGTAAAGTTGATGAAGTGGGAAGATAAAGTCAAATCTGAAGCAACTCCATCGTATAAATCTCCGTCTACCCCTATGGATCTATCTGAGATTTAGTTGACAAATTTAGTATTAGGAATTGTTTGAAAGGCATAAGATTCAAAATAATTTGGATTGATGGATGGGTAAGGTGCTTTCTATTCTGGTTTCGATAATAATTATTTGAAATTTGAAGCACCGGTATTGTTAGTCACATGATCAAAATTGTTAAAATAATTTAATTGTCCTGTAAAACAACCTTCAATCTATCCCTTCAGTTTTTACCCCAAAAAACAAAAATCTATCCCTTTGGTAAAAAGTCTTGAAGCTTTGATATGATTTGATCAGAGATGTGTGGGCAAACTATCACAGGGAAAAGAAAAAGGTGGAAAATGAGAGAAGAACCTAAGCTAAGATTGTCTTGATTGAGTATGTGAGCTAGTGAGTTCTAATGGAAAAGGAAAATCTATTTTCTATATCTATTTGAGAATCAGAAAGGGTGGACCAAGAGAGAGGGAACAAGTATGTGCCGATAGAGAGAGAATAGGGGTGAGAGTTCAGAGTTCAGAGAGCGAGACCAAGAGTACCATGCGAGAAAGAGAGAGATAATGCAGGGCCTTACTAGAGCCATTAGACAGTCGATGTTGGTCTTCGCTAGACAGCTGAAATGATGGAAAGCTGCGGGACGATATGCTTGAGCGGGGGTTGGGGTGTCCTGAGTCTTGAAGATGCTGCTAACAATGTCCTGAGTCTTGGGTAGGTATTGGAACAGACGGTTGGGATATTTAGATTTCATTTAAAAGGATAAGATTAGTCTCGACCAGCTATACGGTTAGCTGTAATGCTGACCAAAAAAACTTTTACCATTTTTTAATATAAAAATAATATTTTATTTATTATATTTTATTTGAAATATTTTCAACGTCCAATCATGCTCACAAAATCTTTGAAACAACTATGTACAATGAGTTGGGGTAAAACAGTATTAAATTATATGCCCTATAGCTCATTATGAGATATTGAAAAAGTGAAAGGTCTTACATGCAAACTAAAGAGTTAATATTGCATGACAATATTTGAGAATATTAAATAATTAACTATTTTTATTTATTGTAGTGAATAAAATACAATTTGATTATATTGCCACCCATAATAAGAAAGATAGAAATCCAGTTTAAATTATACCACTTCCCACTATAGAAGCAAGAGTAGCTGTTCAATTTTAGAAAGGGTAATTTACAATGCCACTCCCCAGAGAATACCACAATTATAAGACCACCCCTTATGTTTCACCAAATTAAACTCAGACCCCTTACTGTCAGTCATTGTTAAATGAAAACTTAAAATGACTATTATATCCTCCCTATTTACTAAAACTCATGTTTTAGCTGCGATACTCAATATGTGCTCCTTGACAGTGATGACGGCAGAAACCCATAGCCCTCCCCTACAAAAAATCATTGGATGTCACCACTTTCATTTCCTCCCATGCCCACAATGGTAAGATCGCCTTTTTTTCGATGCCGCCACTAGCTCATCTTCCCCGAAGTCTGGCATGCAGTTGATTCTGTCGCCTCCTGTTTGTTCGAGATGGGTGTTCGAAAGGCAACATTGTTTTTCTCCTTTCCCCCAATTCCATCTTCTTTCCTGTAATCTGCCTATCCGTCATGTCTCTTGGCACCATCATCGCCACCACTAACCCTCTCAACACCCCTCAAGAGTATCTTATAAATTAACTAGTGAAACGATTTCAAGCTAGGCTGCCTAACAACTCTCATCAGCATTTCCACAAATAGGTAAAAGGTTCCATCTAAATTCTGGATTTCTAATGTTGAGGACCCAAATATGATCAAACGGTAAATCAGTAATAAACAATAATTAAAAGCAAGCAAAAATTCAAGATATATGACCAGCAGAAGAAAATTATTTACGAACATTCCATGTACCTAATCCTGCTCTTGGATGAGAAGTATCAGTCGGTCCAGTTTAGCCCAAAAGATGATCGTTCCCCCTGCTTTTTCCAGAAATTGAAATTGCAACGGGAGTTTGCAGTAATAACATTTACAGAGAGCAGAAGGCGAAGCGAATGAAAGAAAGAAATGGAAGAACAGTTGAAAGAAATTTGGAACCCTAGACCGCTTTGATTATTGTTTCTTGAGCTTTCTCTCTGGGTCTGGGCTCGAAAGACAAGAGAGAGAGAGAGAGAGAGAGAGAGAGAGAGAGAGAGAGAGAGAGAGAGAGAGAGAGAGAGAGAGGAAGATAGTTTTTTTTTTTGAAACAAGCATTTCAACAACACAGACACTAAGCACAAAATCCAGAGTAATAGCATCTCAGGACTCAGCCCATCAAATGAGAATTTCCAAAGAAACAATCTACACCATCTAATAACCATTAACCGTTGGCACCTTGCAATGAGAAAAAGAGCCAGTCAAGAGTAGTCCGATCGTATTTCGCCTTCATCGCCTCCGCATGGTTGATTAGCGCCACTAGTATCGGCGATGATGGGTTTGGAATCGACGATCTGTTTGCGGATTTGTTGATGGGTGTTGAGAGGGTTAGTGGTGGTGATGATGACGCCGAGAGACATGACAGAGATCTCCGGTGCTCTGAACAATCGCCGATGGTCCAAATGATTTGGGGATGAGAATTATTACATGGGTATTTTAGGTATGTCATATTTAGTAAGGGCATTTTGGAATTTAAAATAAAATATAACAACTGACATCAGCATATAAGGTATATTCCTTGACGGAGATTGACGGTAAGGGGTCTGAGTCTAATTTGGTGAAATAGAGGGGTGCTTTTGTAATTGTGGCATTCTCTAGGAGATGGCGTTGTAAATTACCCTTTTAGAAACTATTCTCTACTGCTAACATTTAGTTTTATGTGTTTAGGAAACAAAGATTTGACCCAAAGAGGAAATCTCAAGAGGGGTTTCATTATATAAAGGATAAGGGGAGGGAGAGATACAATTTTTTTGGGACCTCCTCTCTTCTCTCCCATGTTTTCTCTCTCCCTTTCTTCTCTCCTTTGTGAGTGAATGTATATATGTGAAGGAGAAAACTAGGGTTTATGAAACCCCTAGACTTTAATGGTGGATTTCTCTTCTTCAATTGAATGTGGATCATAGTTTCAAAGTGTTGAGATCGATCTCTATGGTTGCTCAAGTGCGGAAGAACTATTATCTGATGGAAGAATTTCACTTGCAGTTCTAAGGTAAACCATTTTGTTCCCTTGTAGTTAAATTTTGTACAGTAATTTCAAACATAAGAGATCCAAATCCGATCCCTTCCGCTACGTAATTGAGTCCCACCAACATGAGATTATTATTATAATATTATTCTATGATTGAGAAGGTAAGTGGTTGTGAACAACTCTATTATTCCCCTTTTAGGGACCATCCTTGTATACTCGAGACACATGTAATGAAAGGTAAAAATATGGAGGATCCAAAATATCAAACTAAAAGACCAACAATCTGATGGGATTCAACCAACTCCACACCAAAGTAGCAAAGACCTCCTTCCACCAACTTCATGTTAACATTTCCCACCAATTAGAATTACACTCTTGTTTTTCTGGCCCATTGCCTGGGCGATGTGTCATATTTATGTTTCAACCTAGTCATAGGGTATTACATTTCTTGGGGCCAGCACTTTTCATTATGATGGATCAAGAATGTTGGATCCGGTATAATTTGTATTGTTTATGGTACCCCATGTTGCTTGTGAGTGATGTGTTATATTAGTTAGATGGAAGCTTGATATAACATTCCTCCTTTCTTAATATCTCGTTAAGTGACACGCTCCATTTCATGTATGATGAGAAAACTATGGTAAAGAGACATTTTGGATAGACAAGTGAATTGTTTCACGCTGTGTGGGTAAGTGGAGATGGTAGTAAAAAACGTGTCATACTTGATTCCCATATGGAGCACCCATATTGGGACTATGTTTACCCACGTGGAGTGCCCAATAGGGTTGCATAGACCTGCTAGGACATGGAGCACCCAATTGAAGTTTTTCTTTATTTTTCTTGATTACCAAACATAACCTGACCGTTAGATTCGGCTAACCGATCTCTTGTAGATGACATCATCTCTTTGACTTACGGATGCATGTGTAGGTTTTTTTTTTTATTACTATTTACCTTGCTCCTCTAATGAGGTTGCGCCCTTTTTGGCTAATCTGTGACTCTGTGTAGGATTTGATATTTGCTTTTTTTTTCCCTCCATGATTGACTTAAAAAAAAAAAAAAAATACCATCATATAAAACTAGAAATAGATTCTACCAAAAAAACAAAAAAATTATAAATAGAAAGGAGATTTTTTTTTTGGTAAAATAAAAACAGAGATGGAAAGAGGGGATTGCAGTGACAGATTCTCTTAATTCACAGTCATCTCTCTCCTCTCCCTTACACGTTCTCGTTCTCCCGGGTCAACTTACGAACCAATAAAAAATGCACCAGCACGACATCTTAGGAAGGGTGACGTGCCGACTACCGAGCAGCGTGAAACTCAATTATCAGAACAACTAAAATAGAAGAAATTTCGTTTCACCTTCCAAATCTTAATCCAAGAAGACACCAATCTTACCAAATAAAACCCCCATCTCTAACCATCAGATCCATAAACACCCAAACCCACATCTATAATTAGCGAAACAAAAAACCCTACTCAAACGAAATTCAGTTAATCAAAGCCACCAAAATCTCTCCATCTCTTTCCGTCAAAACTGCAAAACCACAAGAAACCTTCAAAATAGAAAAAGACATTCCTTGAGGTTCCTAATTATCTCTAAAATGGAAACTCAACCTCATCAACCTTCTCATCAACCCATTCTCCAAAAGATTCATGACCTTTTCTCTATTCCCCTTCCCATCTTCGTCGTTAAGAGAGAAGTAACCTATACACTCTCTTTCCTTCTCCTCTTTTCTTTCCTCCTTTTCCTCGATCTCATACACTTCTTTCACCCCCAGTCTCTTCTTTACATTGGTTTCTTATCTCAAGTTCTGCCTTCATACAATCAAACTTCGTCTTCTCCAAAGATTTGCGATTATTCCATTGGGAGATGGTTATCTGATGATGATAGGAGTCGCCATGAATTGTACACCGAAGGATGTCCCTTCCTTGATCCTGGCTTCCGCTGCCATGAAAATGGACGGACGGATTATGACTATCTAAAATGGCGATGGCAACCCGACGGATGTGATCTTCCCAGGTATGGATTCTTGTTCTTCTCTATTTTCCAGAGCCAATTCCAACCCGTCTTTCTCTTTCTTTTTCTTTCAGTTCAGAAAATTCCATTTAATGGCTAAAATGAACTGAAACAGAATCTTGCTTCGGATCAAGAGAAGCTAAACAAAGGAACCCCAATTTCTTTTCTTCCTTTAATACCTTAAAAACAGCAACGAGATTCTCTCCGCGCAATTGGGTGTCCAGCGTGCATCCGAAAGCGTGGAGTCACTTGGGATTTACAACGCCAAATTGTGCAGTAAAAAATCCGAGTCTAAAAAAATAAATAAATAAATAAAATTAAAAGAGCCAAAACATGACGAAAAGGGCAGACGCCGCAGACCTTAGAGTCTTGGACCAATTAATAATAGTAAAATCCTTAAATAGTTGACCTCTTCCATTTGTCGTATCTTCCACGAGGGGAGTTAAGAGGATCTCATTGTGGTACTTTCCCTTTTTCTATTAGAAAAATTTTCCCTGTTTTAAATCAGTTTTCAGTTTTACCAAATTAACTTTTCGGGGTCAACTCCTAAAGTTTCTTATGAGATAGGCTGATGGATGATGGAAGACGTGATGGCAATGGGCCTTAAGGTGGCTGGGCCCCACTGTCTCTATCATTTTACTTTTTCATAATTCCGTTGTCTTTATTAGTCTCTTCTATCTTTAGCAAAAAAGAAAAATTGGTCTCTTCTAAGAATGAGCCTATGTTTGGTAGTTAAGAAAGAAAAAAAAAAAAAAAATACATAAGACGTAATAAGATAAAAATTATAATTATCTAATATTTTTTTTTATGTGTTTATCTCTAGTTTTACATTAAAATTTTTTTTTTCTTATCTTCCAAACATAATAGGTCTTTGATTTAAAAAAAAAAAAATCACCTTAAATTGAGTATCATAATAAGAATGATTTGTTAAGTTCTATCTTTAAATTTATTTATTTTTTCTCTTCTTGTCTTTCTATGTAGGAATATTCTCTAGATTATTTTCTATTATTGTCTCATATATCAATTATGTAATTGATCGATATTAATCTCATAGAATTAGATTTTAAATAGGAAACTCACTCCTCGTCTAATTAGGGAAAATAGTCTTACCATATTTTGCACATCATAGGAGGATGCACAAACTCTACAAAATAGGACTCTAGGTCCTCCTTCACTCTCATTATTGGTTACATCACCAAAAGAGTATTAATGGGAGCTAGTGGGAGAAACCTAGAGAATCCATTGTGTTTGTGCTTGGGATTGCACGAATAAAGATACGTGAAGGATTAATGGCACCCTATTCTTCACAATCAATGGTGAATGATATGCATCATTAATTCATTATTGTTTAATTTGTGATTCTATGAATATGTAGTAAGATCATATAATTGTATATGGGAAGATCATATAATTATATATGAGAAGAATTTCGTCATTCATTCCAAAC
Source organism: Macadamia integrifolia (assembly GCF_013358625.1). Taxonomy (NCBI): domain Eukaryota; kingdom Viridiplantae; phylum Streptophyta; class Magnoliopsida; order Proteales; family Proteaceae; genus Macadamia; species Macadamia integrifolia. The sequence goes on from NW_024868250.1 coordinate 117,485, forward strand.
ATAATAGTTCTATGATTAAAAAGGAAAAAAAAAAAAAAAAAAAGAGAAAAGTCACCATAGTTCCAGTATGAGTCCTTACCAATTCTCCATATCAAAATCGGTTGGGGTTGATTCGAAAATATATATATTTTTTTTGTTGAAATTTTATTATAAAAAATGAGGGTTAGAAGCTCCCCTTGTGAAAGCAAGTTTGAAAGCAAGTTCACAAGAAAAGAAGGGTGATCCCAGCGAACACGCAAAAGTAGCCAAAAAAAATGTCCATGTGTAGATCCAAAAGGTGTCCTTCCTATTTGAGTAGCTAGGAATATTCTAGAATCCATGAGTAGATGTGTGAAAATTGTCTGCCGGTGCACTAGTGTAGTGACCATCAGGTGGTTGAGTTTCACATTAGTGTAGTGACCACCGGGTGGTTGAGAGTTCCTTTGAGTGCGTGTCTAGATGCTCTCAGCCGTTTGATGTTTACTGTATCTCACCACTTAGTGCAGAAGATGTGGATTCTATATCTATTTAAAATGTCCTTACAAGCGATGGCTGAACAGACTTACAGATTTTACCAGGTCACCAAATGTAGGAGGTACAAGTATCATATGGTTTATGAGATGGCAAAAATTCCATTATCCGTATCATCTTTACAGATTTTCATTGTTACCTTTGGTTTTTTTCTGATGGCAGATTTAATGCCTCCGAGCTACTGGAAAGGAGCCGGAATGGACGCATTGTTTTTGCCGGTGATTCAATTGGAAGAAACCAGTGGGAGTCTCTTGTATGCATGCTCTCACAGGCGGTGACAAACAAGTCCACCATATATGAACAGAACGGTAGTCCCATTACAAAACACAAGGGCTACCTAATCATCAGATTCCATGAATATAACCTCACGGTTGAATACTATAGGGTTCCTTTCCTGGTGATCTTAGATCGTCCCCCACAGAATTCCTCGGTTCAAATCAAACATGCTATCCGGGTGGACCAACTGCACTGGTACTCCCAACGGTGGGTCGGAGCAAATGTACTAGTTTTTAACGCTGGTCATTGGTGGAATGCAGACAAAACAGTAAAAACGTACGGGGAACTACTTTTTAGAGTTTGGATCAGGTTTTTGCACTGGATGATCCACACATATGGAATCCATCACAGAATTGGTTGTTGGGTGAATTCCATCAGTGCAGATCACAGCCCATATGCAGACTTGATCCGCTATCCTTTTATCTATACCCATTCAGTTGTAGTCTTCTTGAATGAGTACTTCCTACTTACCACTATTACTTGACATTTCAGAGGCAGCTATTTCCAGGAGGGAAGAACAGTGAACATGACAATGGATGTTAAAGAAGCATTCCGGAGGTCGTTATCAACATGGAAATCATGGGTTATTGAGAATTTAGATCCTGAAACGAGCTACATCTTCTTCCGAAGCTATTCTCCATCACATTTCAGGCAAGTAACCCAGAAAATAACGAGGGTGTATTAAGTTCTCGTACGAGAATGATTCTCATATGGGTTGATTCACACAGATGGAATCCACCACAGAGTTGGTTGTTAGGTGGATTCCATGTGTGAATCAGCCATTAGGACTTGATCCACGGAGGAAAATAATATGTAGAGAACATTTAGTGTTCATTTTGCGTAAACACCTTTCATTCACTCAAAAGCTTATCTACAACAGTTAGTGACCCCAAAACATCAAATTACAGGGATCAAAAATGGGATGAAGGAGGTCATTGTGATACTGCATCTGCACCGGAAACTAACTACACAAAATTGGAGTCCAAGCCATGGAACAATCAATGCATTTCCCAAACAATCGAGCAGATAAATGATGCAAAGAGAAATATCCAGTTCCTCAACATTACATATCTAACAGGATTTAGAATAGATGGGCATCCTTCAATCCACCGAGAACCAGGCACACCACTTCCTATTGTGCAAGATTGCAGCCATTGGTGTCTCCCTGGAGTACCAGATACATGGAATGAACTTCTTTATGGCCATCTTTTGTCAAAGGGCTTCAGAACCACAAAAAGAAAAACAAATAGTTAAATGGGAGAATTTTGTGTTCAATTATATACTGACCTTTCATGAAAGAAATTCTTCATTATGATGTTTACACATTGTCAGGGTTGCTCCTGCTCAGACTCATTTGGGTTCATTTCACCGAAGGGTATCTGCAGAACATTACTGGTTGAAGCTTAATGTACAGGTCTGATGCTGCCTAGAAATATTGATACGAAATTTCATGTATGAAATCTATATTGCTTTGACTTCAAACATGCTAGGATCAGAAGGCAGACGTATCTTTGAATAACAGCCAACATGGGAGCTGTAACCTGTAAATTATGAATTTGGGGTTTAAAAGAAACATAATGTAACTGCTTCTTCAAGTGTAATTACCCTCGAGGCAAAGAAACTTTGTCTTCTTCAAGTGTAATTATCTGAGTTTTTGATATTTTGTTCTCCAGTTCATAAATGGCCTTCAACCATAATTCTGTCCTTGGATGAGTGTTCGTTTTGTTGCTATTGTTTTCTCTTGAATCTGGAATGTTCTCCTAATCAGCAATTCTTGAATCTATTAACTGATTTAGAATCATTTTAGATGTCCTAAAATAAAAATTTTAGTGATAAGCCAGATAAAATTTAGTGTTTGATTCTTCTAAGGAAAAGTTGACGACCAAGAATTACCCAGGAGCATTCATTTTGGGTTATGTTGGTTAAATTACCAATAAGACTAAAATCTAGCACAACCACAGAAATTAAGAACAGAAAATCTATACAAAAGAAATACCTAACTGTTGGAATAAGGTCAAGTGATTAGGTGCAGATATCTTTCAGCAACTGAATGGGAAGTAGAATAGGAATGGACTTCCTAATTCTTTTGCTTGCTGTGTAGTGATAGTACCAATACCCACTAATCGTTGTTTCCAGATACGGTTACGGGTTGACATCTATTCTAATTCGTCAATATGAGCAGCGGTGATGCAGGAGCCCTTGGACGGGCTGAACCTATTTGAGAACCTAAATAGTTTTCGGGGTCCAAATTTTGGTCTTTGAACTCGTAGGATCTTTCAGGATTTTATTAATTTCTATTTTGGGATTCATTGTAATTTTTAATTGGAGATTTTGTTGGTCAGATAAGTAGGAGTAGCTATGAAGGATTTAGTTTCCTTATTGTTTTGAGTTCCAAAATAAAATAAGTTTCTTCTTCAGTTTATTGGGATTAGATTTGATGGAATAGAAAAATGATTTGGTTGAAGCCTGCATGGCTGCATGGTTGTTGGTGCAATCTCCGTCCCCTCTCTCTCTTCTTCTTCTTCTTCTTCTTCTTCTTCTTCTTCTTCTTCTTCTTCTTCTTCTTCTCTTTCTCTGTTTCTCTATTATTTTCCCTCTCCTTGCGTACTCTGTTTTTGCGCTACAATTGGTTAATGACGAGAAAGTTGACCTCTCTCAATATTGTTTTGTTCAGCATCTGTTTTTGGAATATCAATCGCTGGTCAAGGGAGATTCAAGCTCGTAGAGATTCATCCCCATTTGTACCTTCCTGAGAACCACTTGACCAAGATCAGTTCGCGCCTTTCTTCAACCGCCATGTCTGATACCAGAACTGAATACTCCTTGTTTAGTTGGTGATTCAACTTTCTATTGGGTGCGGGTGTGAGGTTCTTGAATAGCAAACTCATCCCTGAAATTTCAGTCCAAACAGATTTGTTCTGGAGTTATTTCAATCGGGATGGACATAAGTGACCGTTGGGCTGTGTTCTTCCATTTTTTTTGTTTTTTTTTTGGCTATAAATCGGCAAGAATTAAGTATATATTAAAAATTAAAGATAAGATGTTCAGGATTAATGTATAGGCATATTCAGACGGAAAAGGAAATAAAGTGATTTCATTCTTTACCTTCGGCATTGCCAGAGGAAATCAACACAAGTACTACTTGCCTTATAGTTCCACCTTTGACATTGCCTCAGTAGAAACTAAAAGATTAAATGATGTGGATCTGGGGTTTGATAACCCTAAATTGGATCGCTACGGGCCCACAAGAATTATTGATAAACTAGAATTCAACAACAAATGGTAGATCCATAAATAAACTCAAGTTTTCAAAGAGGGTGACTAGTAGAAAGAGTAATTCAGAAATTAGGAGTAAAACTAGAACAAGGAAGGGGGTAATATGGCCAAATTAAGAGTAAAACTATGACAAGGAAGGGGGTAATATGGCCAAACCAGAATCAGGTGTTTGTTTGGCAGACGAAATCTCTTGGATTATGAGATAGAATAATCCAAGAAGATGGAAGTTTGGTGCTAAAGAATTCTGTGTCTGATCATATTGTAATTCTTCAACTGCTGAGGTAGTGGTTTAAAAATATCTGCTAATTAAAAATTGCTTTTTATATTATACACTTTCCCTTCATGGTACCCCATCTCTTGGTTGTTTTTTTGTCAAAAGACAAAATTCTTATGTTGATTGTGGCAGGGTTAGTTTCCTTGCTTGATATCCATAATACCTCGCTTTGCTCACTCACTAGCGCTGAGGAGCCTGAAAGAGAATGTTCTTATAGGGGGTGGGGAATGATATTCAAAGTATTAGTATTGCCGCTCAGGGGCTTGTGATATGGGACAAAGCTTGTGTATGGGAAGAGTAGGGCCTCCCCAAAGTTGATGCATTCACATAAGTGTCACCGGAGAAGCTCATGATACTTGCTGTTGACCAGGAGATTTACCAATGTCAAATGGCTGAGGAGACAGTCTGCCATATGTTTCTCGCATCTGAGTTGGTAGTAGGTGTATCTATTATTTGGGTCTGTTTGGTTATGATTAGGTCCCCTTCTGGCAGGGAGTATATATTTGCTAAGCAGCCAGATATTTAGACACTCTGCATCTAGGCTGTGTTTGGTAATCAAGAGGAGAAAAGAAAAGAAAAAAAAAATGAAATGATAAGAAAAAAAAAAAAATTATGTATACTTGGCTACCATAGAAAAAAAGAAAAAAAAAGTTTTTGTATTTTCTTGTGCCTTTGACAAGAGGTTTTTTTTTTTTTTTTTTTTTTTTTTTGCATTAAAATAAAACTTTTCCATTCCCAAGGTGAATCTTGAAATTCAAAAAAGAATCTCCTCTTGATTCAGGACATGCCAAACATAATAAAAATTTCATAAACCAAGAAAATAGTACAATTTTTATTCTTTTTTTATTTTTTTCTTGGCTACCAAACACAGCCCTAGTTTTGTGAGAATCCCTCAAGAAATTTGCTGGATATTTGTTGCATGAACGAAACAGAGTTTTTGAAGATAAAACAATATCTTGCAGTTATGGTTAGTTGTTGGGCGCTTGTTGTGGAATAGGCTTGTAAAGCAAGGGAGTTAACAGTTACCTGAAGGGTGACTTAAGCAGCAACTGGTTGAGTTCAGAACTACAACTGTCCATAACAGATAAGACAAGCATGGTTCTTTATTTTTTCTTACTCTGCTGTATAGATAATCTGGTACACATATTTATGCAGCATTACCTTTGGTTAACGAAAAGCTTATTTCTGTTGCCATTTAAAAAAGCAAATCAAAGAAAGCTCCGCTATGCTCTGACTACTTCAATTGGGGTGGCTCATATAGTCATCACAAGAATGATCACCACCTGATAGCATGATCAAATTCCCGATATCATCAATGAATGATTATGAATCGGTAACACTCATACCCATTTTATACACAATTTTTTTTTCTTTTTTTAATCTAATTCCCATCCCACCAAGAAAACTATTAAAAAAAGGAAGGAGGGGGCTACAACAATAACGACTAGAAAAAAAATAACAATAATTGCTTAGCACAGTTGGTGAACTGTGATGCGCAAAAATCCCATGCTATCATTAAATGAAAAAATTCCACCACAAGATAGAAGAACCAAATTACCAAGAAAAGATAAAGCAGAATAGAAATTGGAACTATTTAAAAAAACGCAGAAAGGAAATCTTCTAATTTGAATGGATATTTCAAATTATTGGAAAGGGAAAAAATGCGGATTAAAAACGGTGATAACTAGCCACTATAATATAATTACCTACGAAGGTATGCCGCAGGAAATGCTGATAAAAGAAATTGTAACTTCAAAGGCGCGCGTTTCTTTTGTGTGCATGCGACTCTGTGTGAGAGAAAGACCTCGAATGTGGGGTGGAGGCTGTGGAGCTGGGGTGGTGGTTCTCTAGATTTTCCATCTTTGTTCTTTTTTGGTAAGATAGCTTTTCTGTAGTTTGGCAATTGTCCCTCTGGGCATGTGCAGGCTCAATTTGGAATGATCTATGAAATCTACAAAAAAGGTAAGGTGGGTAGCGTGGCTATAAAAATCGACCTCAGCAAAGCCTATGACTACATTGAATTTAGTGGACCTTCTCCAACATATCCTTCTTAAGCTAGGGTTCAATTCTATTTGGACAAATCAGATTATGCATTGTGTGATTACAATAGAATACCTTCTTCGTGTAAATGGTTCAATCGTTGGCGTCCACCCCCTCCCCCTCTGTTAAGGATGTCCATTGAGCCTTTACCTCTTCATCATTTCTCTAGAGCCCAATCCCTTAATTCTCTCTCGGGCTTGACGTCTAGTCACTTAAGCCCGGTAATTTCCCACCTATGTTTTTTTGTGGACGACTGCCTCTTTTTTGCTTGAGCTACTGCGGTTGACTGTCGTGCTATTTTAGTTATCTTTAATGCCTATTGTAGCGCTTCGAGACAAGGGGTTAATTTTAATAAATCATATGTCCTCTTTAGTCCAAACACCTCTCCTACCTCCAGGCCCTACCTCTTGCTTCTCTAAATGGGTTAAGGTTGTTTCGGACCTCAAGGAGTACCTTGGCCTCCCTACTACCTACACGCTTAGGTCTACTATGGGCAAAGTTCAGTCCAAACTCTCGGGATGGAAGGAGAACCTTCTTTCAGAGTTCTCATTAAATTTGATCTCTCCTCCATCCCTGTGTTCCCATGTCTCTATATATGTTCCATCTACCTATTAGCATTTACCATGGTTTTGATAGTCTCTTGTGTAGGTTTTGGTGGAAGGACTCCTTCGGTAAGGGGGTCATTTGGACTAAATGGAGCAAATTATGCACTAGGTTATATTCCCCATTACTCTTTTATTGAGGTCGTTCCCCACCATATAGTTCGTGGTTCTGGATTAATCTCCTCGAGGTATGAGACCTCCTCCTCGTTAGACTTCATGTTAAGGTTTCCAGTGGTGCTAATAATATCCGCATCTCTGATGACCCTTGGGTTCCCTCTCTCCCTAATGAGCGCCCCTTCTACTGGTGGCCCTTCCACCGTTGCTGAGCTTATAGTTAGGAATACCCTCCAATATAACATCTCTCTCCTCAAACATGTCTTCTCTCCTCTTGAGGTCCATTGCATCACCCAAATTTTGTTATGTATTTCTCCTTTTCCTATTGGTTGGTTTTAGTATCTCTCAATCCCCTCTTTGTAAATTATATATGACTGGTGTTGAACTGCTACGGTCTGCATGGATGGAGAATCAAACCTAGGATCATGCGCCTATCTATATAATTCCCAATTCTCCCTAACCATCTAGGCAACCCCCGATTTGTCTTGATATCTGATCAGACTAATGTTTCCATCATTTAAGCATCACTTTTATGAGCTAAATGGAAAGCTCGTAACAAGGCTATCTTCTGCCAGACGGATCCGGATCTCTTTTGTACTCTTCGAGACCTTGATGACTTGATTGGTGAAGGGAGATTGATTACTGAGGGATCTGGCCAGACTCTGCCTTTGATGCTAGAGATGGACCATGAATCTTGTTTTGTTTTGGTTGATGGTGTTTGTTGCTGTTTGTCGCTATAGTATAGTTTATCTGCCTGAGGTTGAGGCAATCCGGGATGGGTGCCTCCTTGCGTTGAGCTTGCATATTTCTCATCTCGTGGTTCGTTCAGATTGCGAAGGCGTGGTTGCTGGGATTGATAGAGCAGACTGTGCTGTTGACTGGGCCACTTGTCTCGTCATTGATATTTTTACTTCTCTTGTTTCTTCCTTTGCTTAGTTAGCTTTTGTTTTGTTTCCTGTCAGTGTATTTCTGAGGCACATAGGATTGTTGTTAGACTCCTTTTTTTTCGTCTCATGTTTGGACTCCCCACCCCCCCCCCCCCCCCCCCACCCCCCCCCCGCTCCCGCCCCCGTCCAAAAAAAAAAAAAATCTTCCCCTATTCGTGTACTTCCCATCGGCCTATTCTTACCCGATGGGATTCTCTCTGACAGAAAATGTTTCCTTTTATCAATAACTAAATTTATTATTGTAATTAGTAATTTATATGTAATTTTTAGTTTACATTTTATAGTAAAGGGTTTTGAATGCAATGTAAAGTAAAGTTTAATAATCAAAATATGAAATGATTTGGAGTTAATGATATAGTCATATGAGGTAATGAATACAAAAATTCTGTAATTAATATGAAACCAAATTAAAACCAAACAAGGAAAAATAAACGAAACTAAATAAAAGATGAAACAAAACTCAATTGAGTTGGTTCGACTTCGATTTCTAAAATGTGTTCCATTCTCGGCTCGGTATTTGGTTTAATTTTGATTTATGCATATTATGTCTTGAAAAACCAGAAACCAAACTGATTTACAACCTTACAACTTGGATGAATGAAATCCATGGTCATTATGCATGTAAGAATTTATCAATGATACACCTAAAGTCAAATCTAGATCAATAAATCCCCCGCTTAAATGAAAAGGATTTTAATTTGAGGGGAATCTGGGAATCATATTATAGATTATTAAACAAGTCTTCCTCACTAAAAACTAAGTACTAATTATCACATCCTCTTCCAACCTAAAATATTAAAAGGGGTAAAAACCTTGCTTGGTTGTGTGGCTTACACCCAAACAACGTGGGAGTAAAAAGATGATGCTGCCCCCATGCCTCCATAGGGTTCTTTTGCCCATTTTTAAAATGGAAAAAAGAAACTTGTCTACTTGTGTGGCTATTGCACCAACGCGCAGGTCATTAAGAGGCCATGCAGAAGTATTTGTGCAGGGGGTAGGACAATCTTTTCATGCCCGTATGTGTCTAGGTGTAGAGCTATGCAAGCAGGCATGGTTCTTTTCTCCATTAAAAATAGTTTCTCTTGCTAGACCATCTAGATTCTATGTAACAACACCTGAAGAAAAACAAGTAATTAATGAGGTCCACTTAATGAGATCCAACATCAAACGAAGGTCTGTAGATTAAAAAAGAAAGCCCATTTCCAGGGTGATTGAAACTGAAATTGAGAGGAGGTTTCCTGGAGGCCATGGTGAACGGGCATCAGTTCACCGTGCCTCACCGACACCTTACAATAGGGGGAGAAATATGGGAAGAGAAGGGAGGGGGGCACATCAAGACCCTCTCTTCATCGGTGAAGGAAAACTTTCTCCTTGAAATTGCCAATAGTAAAACCCTATGCCCTATTCCCACATCTTTGTATTTAATACACTCCACATGATTTTAAGTTCAACATCTTCTCTTCGGAGGAGAACAACTCTCCTTTTGTTATTGTTATCGCCATCTTTAGTTGTAAATTTCTTTTAATTCGAGTTGTTTTGATTCTCTTAGACCCCTTAGTTAAAAACAAATAAGATAATTGGATTGCTTGTAGCCGGATTTTGTCTTTGTAACCTTTATATGATATGCGTATGTTTGAGATTTAAAATGTAACCACAAGCGTACGGATCAGTGTAGCTACGGGTCGAACACATGGAGAGCAACCACTTTATTTTTTATTTCTTTTAATAATGCGAAAGTGAACCGATTAATGGTTATGATCTAATTCTAATTACCGTCCTAAACTTATGTATCTAAAATAACATCCTAACCATTCATCATCTAAGAATTTAAAGACGTAAGCCACGCAATTAAAATTAAATAATTAAATAACTGAAAATAAACAACCCACGCAATTAAAAAAAATAATAAAGGAAAAAAAATATTGAAATAAAAATAAAGTAAAAGAAAGGGGATAAAGCTAGAGAGAGACTCACAAGTAGGTTTCTCTACTTAGCCCGAGGGATGCATCATAATATGAGCTTCCCTACTTGAACAATGAGTCACTCTTACAAGGGTTACTCTACTTGATATTAGGGAAAAGGAGACAATTAAAATAAAAGCAATAAATTGATGGTTCTATGGCTAGGAGGGGCAAAGCCAACACATACACTAGCCATGAACCTTGGGGGAAAGGGATAGCCATAATGTAACGACTGAAAATAAAAATCCTAAATTAAGAAAGAAAGGGTCGTCAGAAGAGGGAATGAGAGGGGGGAGAGAAGACTACTGAAGGAGTTTACTTACTTGAATCAATGCTTGAACTTGAAAAACAATTGTTCCACGGCTCGTGATCTTGTCACCTAGATCTAAGCCTAGAACTATAACTTAAAAAAAAAATTACAACTCAATTGCATAAATCATAAACAAAAAATGGTTGAATAAAAATAAAAGAGTACTTGCATTAATTGAAATAAAAAAAAAACTATTACAAAAGTGATTGAAGCAAAAATAGAGAAGAACTAAAACTAAAGAGCGAGAGAGAGAGAGAGAGCAACTAAAAAAAAACTAGAAGAAGAATGAATTGTCTCCCCTCCTCTTACATGAGTTGTATTTATAGGGAATGGGGAGGTAGGGTAACAAATTTTTCTTTTCTAAAAGGGATAAACCCACAATTGATTGTGAGATCTTTTGA
>NW_024868250.1:128215-150350 GCF_013358625.1 Macadamia integrifolia
TTTCTCTTACAAGGGACCCCCACACTTGAACTTTTATTACCCTTTATCAATTCCAGGCACTAGCATATTTCTTAATTTGAAACTCACCTCGTCTCTTCCAAAACATCCTTATCTTAAGGCAAAACCACTTGTGAAGAAATAGGGAACCAATGACTAAGGCGTTGGAGTATTTTTTGACCAAACATGTTACCAAGCAATAATGACATTTGCACATATTTTTTTTTGAATAATAAACTCTATTCTACTCCACTACTTTTGGCCTGAATGACATGATGGAGCAAACACCAGACACCCAAGTTATTATGTAGCTTCGCTTTTTGCATATGTCCACAAAGGCAGTGATGCTAGAGTTACTTCAAAGGTTTCCTCCCAAGGAATTTCGATCAAGACACCACGCTTCCTGAGGCGCAATGCCCTGTCTAGTTCCAAGGGAATCAATTCTTATTCTTCTTTATACCACATTTCACATTTCATTTAAAATTGTGAATTTGTTAACCCATGCCAAATTAAAAAGAAGGTCTTAACTCCAAATCAAAAGTACAAGGAACCCACAGACTTACATATGGTTCATCACCATAAAATAGGGGTCTCTTATTTTTCAAAAGAAAGTCCCATCTCAAGACACATGCTTGTTTCTTTCTTCTCAACAGGGTTTTTTATACGTTCAAAATGGGTACCTTAATCAAAACTTTTATTTTCATACAGTAAGTAACCGAATGGTCTGATCATTACCCAAAAGCCAAAGTAGGACTCCATCCTTAGCAAGCTCAAAAATAAAAAGAAAAACAAAGAAAACAAAGTGAAAAAAAAAAAAACTGGTTTCCCTCCCCCACACTTAAGTCATGCAATGTCCTCAATGCATGGAAAGAATTAAAAGCAAAGACAATGCAAGGGGGTCATACCTGATTAAAAATTAGTCATCAGTGTAAAAAGGTTCACGGAGATCCATGACCTCTTCACTACTAGTAGTAGGAAACTCGAGGAACGGTTTCAAACGCTGACCATTAACCTTCGAAATTACCCCTGTTCCTGGATTCAAAATCTCCACAGCCCCATGGGGATATACATTATGGACAATAAATGGGCCATTCCATCGGGATCTAAGCTTACCAGGGAAAAGATGCAATCGAGAGTTGTACAATAAAACCTTATGACCAATTGCAAAAGATTTGCGGAGAATGCGCTTATCATGGAAAGCTTTGGTCTTTTCCTTGTAAATCCTAGAACTTTCATAGGCATCATTCCTAAGTTCCTCCAACTCAGATAGTTGGAGCCTACGATGAATTCCCGCATCAGACAAATCAAAGTTAAGCTTCTTAATGGCCCAAAAGGCCTTATGCTCCAACTCAACTGGTAAGTGACAAGCTTTCCCATACACCAAACGGTAGGGAGACTGACCAAGGTCAGTCTTGAATGCAGTACGATGGGCCCACAAGGCATCAATGAGCCTAAGGGACCAATCCTTACGGTTGGGATTAACAGTTTTCTCCAAGATTTGTTTGATCTGCCTATTAGACACCTCCACTTGGCCACTAGTTTGGGGGTGATAAGGGGTAGATAACCTATGGGTGATCCCATACTTTTTCATTAAGGCCTCAAAAGGTCGATTACAAAAATGAGTACCCCTATCACTAATTATTGCATGTGGTGCACCAAAGCGGAAAAAAATGTTCTCTTTGAGAAACTGGACCACCACTTTGTGGTCATTAAATTTACAAGGGATGGCCTCTATCCATTTAGAAACATAATCAACGGCAAAAAGTATGTACAAATTCCCAAAGGAATTAGGGAATGGTCCCATAAAATCGATGCCCCATACATCAAAGATCTCAACTACCAAAATAGGGTTGAGGGGCATCATGTTCCTTTTATTGATACGGCCAAAAGACTGGCAGGCAGGGCAAGCCTTGCAAAAATCAAAAGCATCTCTAAAAAGAGTGGGCCAATAAAATCCGCATTGGAGAACCTTTGCGGCAGTCTTCTTAGGTCCAAAGTGTCCACCACATGCATGATCATGACAAAAAGAGAGAATGGAATGTTGCTCATGATCAGGAACACATCATCGGATAATCTGATCTAGACATATCTTAAACAAATAAGGATCATCCCAGAAAAAGTGCTTAACTTGGGAATGAAACCTATACTTTTCTTGGGTGGACCAGTGATCCGGAGTCACACCTGAAACTAAGAAGTTGACAATGTCAGCAAACCATGGTTCACTGGACATTGCAAGTAATTGTTCATCTGGAAAGTTCTCGTTGACTGGAGAATCAACAGTCAAGGAATTGGGAAGCCGGGATAAATGGTCTGCAACTAGGTTTTCAACTCCTTTCTTATCCCTAATTTCTAAATCAAACTCTTGCAAAAGTAAAACCCACCTAATGAGATGGGCTTTGGCATCCTTCTTTTGAACTAGGTATCTGAGAGCAGAATGATTAGTATACACCACCACATGTGAACCAACTAAGTAAGACCGAAACTTTTCTAATGCAAACACAACAGCTAAAAATTCTTTTTCAGTGGTTGTATAATTGAGTTGTGCATCATTTAAGGTTCTACTAGCATAGTAAATGACAGTGGGCAACTTATTAATCCTTTGATCCAAAACTGCTCCTATGGCAAAATCTAAAGCATCACACATCAGTTCAAAAGGTTCAGTCCAAACAGGTGGTTGAACAATGGGTGCATTGGTCAACTCCTTCTTAAGTTGCTTGAAGGATTCTAGGCACTCTTTGGAAAACTCAAAAGTACTAAAGTGAGAGGTCGGGCTAACTGACTAAAGTTCTTAATAAACCTTCTGTAGAAGCCTGCATGCCCTAGAAAAGACCGAACATCCTTAACAGATTGAGGAGGTGGTAAATTATCAATTAAATCCACTTTGGCTCTATCTACCTTAATTCCCTCCTTGGATATTACATGGCCTAAAACAATACCAGATTTAACCATAAAATGGCATTTCTCCCAATTCAAAACCAAATTCTTAGATATGCACCTTTTCAAAACTAGGGAAAGATGATGAAGACATTCAGAATAGGAATTTTCATGAATTGAAAAGTCATCCATAAATACTTCTAAGAATTTTTTGACCATGTCAGAAAAAATGCTCATCATACATCGTTGGAACGTAGCAGGGGCATTGCAAAGCCCAAAGGGCATACGCCTGTAAGCAAATGTTCCATATGGGCATGTAAAAGTGGTCTTATGTTGGTCCTCTAAAGCAATTGGGATTTGGTTATAGCTGGAATATCCATCAAGAAAGCAATAGTATTCATGTCCAGCTAACCTCTCTAACATCTGGTCAATGAATGGCAATGGGAAGTGGTCCTTCCAGGTTGCCGCATTTAACTTCCTGTAGTCAATGCACACACGCCATCCTGTTTGGACACGGGTAGGGATCAACTCATTGTTGGCATTAGGAACTACAGTCACACCAGACTTCTTAGGCACTACGTGAACTGGGCTTACCCATTGGCTATCAGAAATAGGATAAATTATTCCATGATCCAAGCACTTTAGGATCTCTTTCTTAATAGCCATCATCACTGGGTTAGCTCTTCTTTGGGGTTCCGTGGATGGTTTGGAATCCTCCATAAGATGTATATGATGTTGCACAATGGAAGGGCTTATACCCTTGATATCAGCCATGGTCCAACCTAGGGCTTCCTTATTATCTTTTAACACTTTAAGTAACTCCTCTTCCTGGCTAGAAGTCAAATTTGAAGAAATTATTACAGGAAGAGTCTGGTCAGACCCTAGGAAAGCATACCTCAAATTAGATGGCAACTCCTTAAGATCTAGCTTAGGGGGCTCAACTATGGAAGGTTTGGGAATGGAATTGGAAAGGGGTCCTAAGGGCTCCACGAGTGTGTGAAGACCCAAGACTTCAGAAAAGAAATTTTCACTATCATCATCCAACTCATCCATACACTCTTGTAATTCTGAATCAAAATCAATATCAAAGTTGGTAACTAAATCATCAGAAAAATCCAAAAAATCCTCAAGCATATTGATCTCTTCTTCCATATGTGGTTGCTTGCCAATCCTAAACATGTTAAACTCAACAGTTTGGTTACCAAAAGATAATCTTAGGAAACCATTCCGGCAATTGATTAATGCATTACTGGTAGCCAAGAATGGTCTTCCTAGAATTATTGGGATCTCATCCTTGGTTGAGAAGGGCTTAGTATCTAACACAATGAAATCAACAGGAAAAATAAATTCTCCCACCTTGAGTAAGACATCTTTAACCATCCCTTTAGGAATCTTAATAGACCTATCTGCCAACTGAAGAGTCGTTCCATTGGCTTTCAATTCTCCTAATCCTAGTTGCTTATACACATGGTAAGGTAAAAGATTCACACTTGCGCCAAGGTCAAGTAAGGCATGCTCAATATAGGTGTTGCCTATGACACAAGATATGGTAGGGCTCCTTGGATCCTTATACTTGGCTACTATAGGCTGAGTAATTATGGAACTAATGTTACCTGCAAAGAATGCCTTTTTGGGCACACTAGTGATACGTTTGTGAGTACACAAATCTTTCAGTATCTTTGCATAGGCGGGGATCTGGGATATAGCATCCAAAAGAGGGATGTTCACTTCTACCTTTTTGAAGACTTCTAAAATTTTATCCATGGAAGCAGTATTCTTTTTGTTTACTAAGCGATTAGGAAATGGGACAAGATGAACATAAGGACTGTTAGGGATTTTCCCCTGTTCAGAAGAATCATTTTTGGTTTCCTCTACCAAATCATCTTTAGTTTCAGAAAAATCTTTAGGTTCATCAGACGAACCTGGAACAAGAGGCACACTTGTGTCCTCAACTGAAGAAGAGTTAACAGGAGTAATAGATGAAGAAGATTTAGAAACACTCTGTTGGTACTCTCTACCACTCCTAAGGGCATAAACAACATTACATTGGTTAGAGGGCCCTTGTTGAGTCTGACCTTGTACTATATTCAGTGGTGCATTAGTTGATCCTTGTGAACTAACAAGCTGATGATGCCTAGGGTTAGGCTCTGGTTGACTGGGTAAAGTTCCTTTCTCCCTCTCACGCATAATTGAGACAACTTGAGTGAGTTCTCCCATAAGATTTTGATGGTTTGTCATGAGGAGGGCCATATTTTTTTCCAAGTCACTAATTCTACTTGCCTCTCCAATGTTGGTAAACCCAGGGGGTTGCTGATAAGATGATAGGAGAGGGGCCCTAGGAAAACTCGCCTGAGGCCCTACATTTGACCTAGGAAAAGTATTTTGGGAAAAAGATTGTTGTGCAAAGGGAGGCCTTTGGGGTCCAGGTTGACCTTGATTATAGAAATTAGAAGGTCCTGCTTGGTTGCCCTGATTCCAAGAGAAATTTGGGTGATTTCTCCATCCTGGATTGTAGATGTTACTATATGGATTATTCTGGTATAAGGCATTAACACTATCATTAGAAGTGCCCCCAGAGGTGTTGGGGCATTCTTCTATGACATGTCCAGGGGACTGGCACCAAGCACAAATCTTAACCAAATTGACTGATGATGGCTCTCTAGGAACAATAGCCTCAATCCTCTTGATTAGGCTATCCAAATGGGCTTCCTTGGCTACTATCCCATCCACAAAATATCCTTTTCATCCTATGGTTCTTTCATTCTCTTGGGTTGATTCCCACTCACGGGTTTTGTCAGCTAAGTCAAGTAAGAATTCTCATGCCTTTCCTTCATCTGTAAAGGATGTGAATCCCTCAGGGCACATAGACTCTATCATTTGTTTAGTTGGGTAATCAATACCCTCATAAATTATTTGACATAAATGCCATAGGTCTAGGCCATGGTGAGGGCATTCTTGGAGTAGATCCTTGAATCTCTCTATAAGTTTGGAAAATGACTCACTAGGCTTTTGCCTAAACTGAAGGATATCACTTCTAAGCTTATTGGTCTTGTGAGTTGGGAAAAACTTCTTAAGGAAGACAACTGTGAACTGTTCCCATGAGGTTATGGAATTTGTGGGTAACCCATACAACCACTTCTTAGCTTGGTCTTTCAATGCAAAAGTGATAAACCTAAGCTTAACAGCATCATCAGAAAGCTGTTGGATCTTAATTAGAACACATACCTCTTCAAATTCCCTTAGAAATAGGTATGCATCCTCAGAGGTCAACCCATGGAAGTGGGGCAACATAGTGATGTATTGAGATTTGAGTTCAAAATTATTGCCCTGGGCTTGTGGTAGAACTATGCAGGAAGGTTGGGCTGTTCTAGCAGGGTAGAACCTATCTTTCAGAGATTTAGGTAAAGGGTTATGCTGTTGGTCTCCCATATTGAAGGGTTTTAAAGAGAGCAAACGTATAGGGTCACTACTTGTTGGATCTCTTCTTTCTAACCGATTCTTAGTATTACGTACCCACCTAACACTCGTGTAACAAAAAACTATCCGCAACTAAAGTAAGACAAGCACAAAAGAATGGATAGCAAAACTCTTTTTTTATTTTTTTATTAATTGTTTTTTGATTTTTTTGATTTTTTTTTTTTGGTTTTTTTGGAGCTTACCGGCAGGGATCTGGGGTTGCTCAGGTCAATTCCTGAGGTACTGCTATAGGGCGGAACTTGTCTTTATCATACTGTGAGGCATGGCGACCTCCACTGATACAACTATTATTGCAAGTTGTTCTTCTCAGGAATTCAATGAAAGAAAAGGAAAAATATAAAACAAAACAAACAAAGCACTCCGATTTACCAAAAGAAAGTGAAAAATAACATGGAACTGTCTCCCTGGCAACGACGTCAAAAACTTGTTTGAGATTTAAAATGTAACCGCAAGCGTACGGATCAGTGTAGCTACGGGTCGAACACAGGGAGAGCAGCCACTTTATTTTTTATTTCTTTTAATAATACGAAAGTGAACCGATTAATGGTTATGATCTAATTCTAATTACCGTCCTAAACATATGTATCTAAAATAACGTCCTAACCATTCGTCATCTAATAATTTAAAGATGCAAGCCACGCAATTAAAATTAAATAATTAAATAACTGAAAATAAACAATCCACGTAATTAAAAAAAATAATAAAGGGAAAAATGTTGAAATAAAAATAAAGTAAAAGAAAGGGGATAAAGCTAGAGAGAGACTCACAAGTAGGTTTCTCTATTTAGCCCGAGGGATGCATCATAATATGAGCTTCCCTACTTGACCAGAGAGTCACTCTTACAAGGGTTACTCTACTTGGCTTTAGGGAAAGGGAGACAATTAAAATAAAAACAATAAATTGATGGTTCTATGGCTAGGAGGGGCAAAGCCAACACATACACTAGCCATGAACCTTGGGGGAAAGGGATAGCAATAATGTAACGACTGAAAATAAAAATCCTAAATTAAGAAAGAAAGGGTAGTCAGAAGAGGGAATGAGAGGGGGGAGAGAAGACTACTGAAGGAGCCTACTTACTTGAATCAATGCTTGAACTTGAAAAAAAAAATTGCTCCACGGCTCGTGATCTTGTCACCTAGATCTAAGCCTAGAACTATAACTTAAAAAATTACAACTCAATTGCATAAATCATAAACATAAAAAGAACTGAATAAAAATAAAAGAGTGCTTGCATTAATTGAAATAAAAAAAAACTATTACAAAAGTGATTAAAGCAAAAATAGAGAAGAACTAAAACTAAAGAGAGAGCAAGAGAAAGAGAGAGCAACTAAAAAAAAACTAGAAGAAGAATGAATTGTCTCTCCTCCTCTTACATGAGTTGTATTTATAGGGAATGGGGAGGTAGGGTAACAAATTTCTCTTTCCTAAAAGAGAGAAACCCACAATTGATTGTGAGATCTTTTGAGTCCAAAAGTGCTAAGATGGAGGAGAGAGAAGAGAGAATAAATTTGGAGAAATTTCCTATAATGTTTTTGCTTATTTTCTTTCCTTTTTTTTTCTAATTTATTTTTCTTCTTTTTCTCTCTCCTAGGGACGATTTTCTTCTTGCTTTGTGTGATTTGGACAATCTTTGGTGATGATGTGGAGGAGAGAGAAGATTTGGATAATTTTTATTTCTCTCTTTTTTTTCTTTCCTTTTTTTTTTTCCTTCTTTTTTTTTTTCTCTTCTTGCTTCCACGATTTTCCTTGCTTCTAATTTGATGTGGAAATTCCCTCCATGCCCTTAGTGCTTTAAGTGAGTAAAAAACAGGAAATCTTCAGCAAAATTCTCTAAAAAAAACAACCATGAGATTCGAACTTGAGACCTCTTGGTGAGCAAGGGAATTTTGCACACCATAGCTCACCAACTACACTAGGTAGTTGTTGTTACAAAAAACAAATCTTCAATCACTTAAGGATGTGGTCCATTGATCCTTGTTGGCATTTAAAATATTCCTTGTACCTCTGGGACAACTGCAAATGGGCTGGTTCTGCATCTAGGTTCAATTCTAATCCATTATTCTTTTTTTCTGACCCGAAAAAAATAATCATTTGTACGGGTGACCAAATGAATGTGTACTTTTAATTGAACACGTCCATCTTGCTCAGAATTTCGTCCTCTTCGTAACCATGAAAAGAAATAGGACCTCTTTACGTGTAAAATTGAAGATATAGCATCCGATAGTCCTTAAGGCCTTGAAAATATAAAATTTGTAAAAAGAGAGTAAAACCCAAGGTAGCTCCATTCTAAATATGTAAAATGCATGTTTTACTACCCTAGATTTCACACATAAATGTGCTCATCAGCGTACTTCTAAAGTTTTAAGTTTCAACCCCCTAAGTTCTGGGAAGGCAAGACCATGTAAAAGGGTGAGAATATAGTTGGTACCGGTTCTTACATTTCCTTTCTTTAGATAATGAAGTAGACAAAAAAAATAGGCATCTTTCACCATTTTAGAAGAAGAAAACACTTGAGTTCCAATGCAACATTAAATCCGCGTGGTTGTGATGAATACTCGCTTTTTAGATGCTTTATTTAACACCATAAAAGATTGGGTGATTAAAACTGATGGTCAGGTCTTAGCTATATGATAGCTGTTATTGGATATGGCTCCTTTCCAATGACTTAAGTTTCAACATTCTACCTGTGATACCCTACTTTCTAAACCCAGTTTAATTACCTGTATTAACTTGGTTTGATCATATAGGGGCTGAATTGGAGAGAACCAACACAGGTACCATATGGAATATGGTAGCAAGGGTGACATTGAACTGAGGTTGGCCTGACATGGCCGAGCGGGTACCAAGTGTAATACGTGCACCCAAGCCTTGTACTTGTATGCACCTTGAGGCCATGTACAAAAAGTAAAGGTACGTACTAGTATTTCTGGGTGCCAACGTAATCTAATATTATGTGGGAGTTTATTCCAATTGAAGCCCACCTGAGATATACCCGCCTGAGATAGGCCACCAGAGATTACCCACCTGAGATAGCCCACCTGAGATTTACCCACCCGAGATAGCCCACCTGAGAATAGAAGATATTTTGGGGGGCCCAGGTATAAAAGAGGTGACATTAATTGTCTTTTTCCTCATTAATGATAGTTGGTCGGTGGGAGAATAAAGAAGAGAGAGAAAGAAGAAGAAAGGAAAAGAGGAAGAAGAAGAAGAAAGAAAAAGGAAAATTGACCATAGAGCTTCACTGGAGCTGGGTCTTGGTATTTTGAGCCCGGATTAATAATCAGCTAGCCGAGATCTTCGATTTGAGAGAGATATTGTACACATTCCAAAGATTCTTAGGAAAACCCTCTTTTTGATTTTCGGGAAAGAACCTGGATCTTGCTAATCCTACTTGGATAATCAAATCTAAGGTCTAATGGAAGGTGTGTATAATGATTTTGAAGGATTTGAAAGAAGTTTTGGTGAAAATCTAGAGTATTTGGAGGTTCTTAAGCAAAAAAAGTGAAATTTTGGGTTTCATTGGTGTTCTTGAGAAAGAGGTAAGAATCTTCCTTTTTCTTTTGATTTGATCTTAGATCCAGGTTGAGGATACATGATTTGACCTTAGATGAGTGATTTGAGTTGCCAGACTGACCCCAAACGAGTTCCCTAAGCTGGAGAAAAGTCGGGGAAGATGTTGAAAAAATTTTGTTTCAAGACTAGGGGCTATTTTTAGCCCACCTGTCTTCAGGTTCTGGCCCACCTGAGTTCCCAGAACTCAGTTTCTGGGCTCTGGTGTAACTGATGGGCTACATAGCCCGCCTTTTTTTGGCTCTAACCCACTCATCTTTCCAGAATTCCTAGAATTGGTCCAAATTTGATGGGTAACCCTCATTTATGATTCTAAACCTGATTTTAGTGTTCAAACATGATGATTTTGACTCCAAAATAGTGAAATGATAAACCATTATGTTTATGATAGGTTACACTCAATATATGCATACTCACATATCGGATCTTTTTCGTACCAGGAACAAGCATCGTGTCCATATACAAGTAAGTGGGGAGTGGACTCTGATTTAATTTCAAAATGTTATGCATCATTTAACATGTGTTAGTCTAGCTATGTCATCATATCACTTGTGTGTAGACTAGACATCACATATGTCATATCACGCAGTATATGTGCATTTACATAACATGCTATGCTTTGCTTTATGATGAATATCTTTATGTCCTGATGTATGTGATGGAAGAATTTCATTTGGACATGATGTATATGCTAGATTAAATATCGTAGTTGGCTTGAAAACAAGTACATAGTGACTCGTGGAATGGGACGCGGTGCCATTGTGTAATCGTACTATGCTCATATAGAGGCATGTGGCTAGGATGTGATATACCTTTGTGCTACGACCCTTCTCAATAGGGGTTTAAGTGTTGGGGGATCATTGGGGGGAAGCATCGGGTTATGATTTTCGAACTCCTGCAGTAATTAGAACTATGAATCGCTGATTACTAGGATAGTCGATAACCTTGGTGGTATATTCGAGGGTCAATTATATTGCTTTTATTTTAGGTGGAGTCACCTATTTATTTTTTGTCATTTAAATTTACTGGAGGTCGACGTGTATTTAAATTTTGCTCCCAACAGTGGGCCTTCTCTGATAACCCTATGAGAGTATCGGGGGATGGGATTCGCGACTCGTACCTGGGGCATATGCGCACTGTGAATGTGAGTAGAACATAACCTATGACCTAGTAATGTTGTTAGGCTAATAGGGTTAAAATGAATTGCATATAGGAGCATTTGTGTTGTGACTGTTTATGTGGTTTTCCTTTCCACTTACTAGGCTAGTGAGCTCATCCCACGTGCACAACTCTTTTAGGTGATTTTAGAGGTTACCCGCCTAGAGATCAGGAGCCGAGGCCCATTGTGGTGTTTTTCTTTGAGGATTGGTGGGTCCCCGATGTGCTCGAGTATGGTGCCAATTGCACGTGCAAGGATTGTGTTGCAGGGCTACAGTGACTCTTGTGTGATTCTTCTATATTATTTTGATGTACTCCCTTTTGATGATTTCATGCTTAAATTATTATAGTTTTTTGTATATATCATGCCTTCAGGCCCAAATGTATATAACTTTTATAACTTAATTTAGGTAGCAAGTATTTTGGATACAATTACTTGTATTATTATGAATAGGTCTTCTGTTGAAAATACATGTTTGTCTTAGTTTAGTAGAGGTGTGTTGTATTGCAGTTGTTGCATTATTGATCCTGGCAGGTTTGTGAGTTAACTGGTATTAACTCGATCATCGGCTCGGTTGTGTGCGAGCGGGGTGTGACAAGGGTGCTATCAAAGCTCGATGCCCTGCCTGCCTATAGCATACTACTTAGACCCCATAGAAACTATAATAGGTCTAGGGTGGGTGAAGATAAAAGCCTTATGAAAAGTTAAAAAACCTTAATTTAAATGTAAAAATTTGTAACATTTACATTCATGGCATGCATACATTGATAGTATGGATTTTGGTTAACTAAAATTGAAATTGTCATAATTGAATGTACTTGTTAGCGGAAATTTTAACAAAATTTTGGTAGTATAATGGCGTAAAATAAGAAAATCAAAAATTTTTAAACATAAAACTTGATAGACAACAAGAATAATAAGTTAATAACATATGGTGGTTGTGTCAACGACCATCAAACCACGCAGTTTAATACAATCAAACCATTCAAAAAAAAATTTATAATTTCTATCAAAGTTATAATTTAAATTCTAAGTACACAAGTAGAAGTGACTGGTACAAGGTCAGAAGAGGATAGGCCATCAGCCTAAAACACTAATCAGAGTTATAGCTAGAGACATCAAAACGCTCTCCTAAGTGAACTAGAGAGTCGATGCCGAGACTTGTGTCCCAATAAGTGAATCGTTCATAGAGGAGCACCACTCTTCTCTGTACACAACGGACATCCGCAGAGATCACCCTAGAAAGTGGTACATATCCCAGGTGAGTCGCTGAAACCTAGACTCTATCTCTCCAAACTGCCTCCACATCTGGAGCTCTCTACTGGGGTTCTCATCCACTCTCTTGAGAAGCTCCTGCTTCCAGGCCGCACTCTCTCCAAGCTAACCTTTTAGCTCAGCCTGACCCTCTCTCAAGGACCTCAACTTTGATAGGATATCCTGTAGGATATGTGCCTCTCTTGTAGGTGGCAGAGCCGTGGGCTGTGTGCTAGAAGCACTTGGAATGTCTGGGCCACTAGCTCTGGCTGATCTGGAACCGTCAGCTCCATGGAAAGTTAGATCTACTACCCTAGTATCCAACGGCTCCTCCTCTAAAACCTCCTCCTCTCTGATCTCCTCACGATCAGGTACCCCATAGAAACGCTCCTCCTGGTACGGGAAATAACTCCCGTCATCTTTGGTATGCTCATCCTCATCCATGGGCACACCCTCCTCCTCCTGCTCCTCAGCTGCCTGTAGCTCTACCATCAAAGCATGCAAGTTCATCTGCCTCAAATTCCTTGCAGAGAACTTGTCCCTTGGGACCGTTCCCTCCTCATCAGAAAGGTCGACTACGAAATGCTTGAAGACTGGAGTAAGAGCTCTGCCATAGGGTATGATGGCATCCTTGGGATGCAAGGTATGGTGATGCATAGACCTCAGTATGAAGTAAGGGAGGCATAGTCTAGGTACATTACCCTCAAGGGCAGATAGCAGGCAAGCAACTAGGTAGGTGGGCATGAAACCTACCTGATTCTGATGACCACTCCTAAGAGCTAGGTTGAACTGCACCAACCTAGCAAATACACTATCCTAAGGGGAAAATTCCAACTCGGATGCAGGCCTCGCTCATGAACCACTAATCACCTCATAGATGATCTCCTGCATGTCTCGGCTCATTAGTGGGCCTATGCCTCTGGTCCTGGGAGGACTATAGTAGGGAATACTCTCTAAAGAGATCCCTAAAATCTCTGCCAGTCGGTCCACAGTAAGGATGATCTCCACACCCTTCACCATACTGATTATGGCAAACTCCCCCTCCTCCTCTGTAGCCTCAAGGTTGTAGTAGAACTTCCTCACCAAACCCTTGTAGCATGGTCGGTCGATGTTGAGGATAGACTCCCAACCAAGGGCAGGTGAATATGAGAAAAGTGCTCCACAACCACCTATTTTTCCAACATCACTGGTAATGAGTGGAAAGTACCCCACAATGATGTAGCTCTCGCACTGTGGAAGACCATCTCATCATAGTCGGATGGGTCCTCCCATTTCCGAGATGGAGATGGGGCTGAAGAACTAGGCCCCACCTCTTTTTTCTTAGCCTTGGAAGTTTTTCTCTTCCTTGATGGATTTACGGATTCGTTGCCTCTTCTTGGTGGCATCCTGAAAATGCAAAGAAGAGAGATAAGCACATGATGTAAAATAAGAAGTCAAAGTATAAGGAATATCAAGTTGAGACAGATAGTAGAAATGGAATCAAAGAGATGAATATAAAATCATCAAACCCAGATACCTAAACCGGCTAAGTGAAAACATATAGATAAGAAGGATTAAGGTGATGAAAATCACTAAGTAAATACAAGTGGTGCAAAGAGATGAATGAGATAATGCATGTGTGAATGAGGTATACAATGATCCCAAATGAGATGTAGTCTTAATGCATGAACAGTCTAAGAATATATACAATGAATAGATCCTTGCAAGAGATAGCATATTCCTATTTGGGTTTGGAATAAGAAATTGAAGGATTTTAAACAAGTATACCGATTAAGTAGGAAATTTCAAATTTGGGAATCTAGCCAAATGGAAGGTTTACATTTCAAAGGAAACAACTAATGATGATTCTAATATACTTAAAGATTTATGATTCAAATGTAAACAAGGAATCCAAGATTTGGCTAGGTATAAATTTTCCTAATGTAGTTGCCCTATCTTTTTGGGCAAGTTTATATAAGGGTTTTAGAACAATTATGCCATCCAAATTGGGGCAAATTGCAATGGAATAGTTAGTGAACACAATAGAAGCCTAATATTACAATGGAAATAAAGAAATTCATAATGTGGATGTTAGATCGACATAGAGGAGAGAAATGCATAGAAAAAAGCCCCAAAATCGATGGTTAGGGCGTAAAAAGGGAAAATTTCTCCAATGTTTCCATTTCATGGATCAAACTACTTGGAAACCATAATCTAAGCTCTACATTAGCATGTAAATCGTTTTCTATGGAGAAAGTTGAAGAAAAAAACCAATGCCCCAATCACATTTCCGTTCAAAAAGAAAGAAAACCCAAAATTTTTGAGAAATAGAGGGTTTATGAACTTACCTTGAAGATAAAATAAGAGAGAAGGAAACTCGAATGGATCGTTGCGTTGATTCGGTGAGTCGAATTGTAAGAAATTGCCTAAGTTCAAATGAAAAGGAAATGAGAGGAAATGGGTGGAAAACTGGGTTAAAACCCCTTTAAAATGCAACCTCGGGTAACTCCGGTGGGCTAAAACTGACAGGGTTCAGTTAGCCAAGCCCGTCGGTCCTTAGCCCACCGGTTTTGGCAGTGGCTGCCCGATGTTACCCGTGGGTCCCACATGGCCTGCATTGGTGGGTTTAAAGGTCATTTTTGAAAAACTATGAGTTTATAAGGGAGATTTTGGCTGACACATATAATAAGATACAAGTCTGGAGTTTGAATTGTTATATGCATTTCTTCTCGACTATTTTAAGGATGTAAGTGCACAAGGTTACGCATTAAAATTCGATCGATTGTGTAATGAGTTGCAATGCTAACTCATATGAAATTTTCATGCAAATCAGGTACACTTAACGATGGTACGCACTAGATCCGAGGGTGTCACTCGGGGTGCACCTCGAGGTACTTGTCCCGTTGGTAGGCCACCAGTCAATAGGAGGCCTCAACCTATAGGGCAAACATTTAACCCACAACCTTAAGAGACAGTTGATCAGAATGTGGCTCATGAGAATCTGCCCATGGCTACACTTCCTAATCCTCCACCAATACTTACCCTTGGTGATGTTGAGAACTTGATTCAACAATTGAATCAGAATCTCCATCAGCAGATTCTCCAGCAATAGTAGGCATTTATGACCACCAGGCAATAGTGGTATGCTGCACTACCAGGTCATCCTCCTCGAGTAGATATTCCACAAGGTCCAATTGGAGGACCTGGTGTTGGGGCACAGGTTGGAGGTACACCACCTGGCATCACCCCTCAGAATCAAGTTGGAGGTACACCACCCATACTACCTCAGGGATATACCTCCATATATGATGCCACCTCTTTACCCATACCATCCGGTATATGCATCATATTTTTAGCCAGTGGGCCATACCACAAGAGTGGTGGAGTCATTCAAAAGGAACTTACCACCTACATTCACTAAGGTGGGAAGTGACCCTTTGGAACCGGATCGATCGATCCAAGAGATTGAGAAGATATTTGAAGTGATCGAGTGTACCGATGCTCAAAAGATTATTTGTGCGGGGCTTACAGTTTAAGAATGAGGCCAACTCCTGGTGGCAAGCCTCAAAAGCCATATTGTTTGCTACACACCTAAAACCCACATGGGAACAATTCAAGGAGTTTTTCTTAGCAAATTACTACCCTTGGAGTTTTAGAGACTGCAAGGAAGCAGAGTTCTCAGCCTTAACTCAAGGAAGCAAGTCTGTCATTGAGTATCAGCAATAGTTTGAGGCCCTATTGTACTTTGCACCCCCTCACATGAAATCAGCTGAAGAAAAGGGCAAGAAATTTTTGAAAGGATTAAAGGTATCCATTAACACGATACTTGAGGCATTAGATCTCACCGATTATGTCTTGATTGTACAGAAGGCCAAAACCATAGAAGATAAGATGAAAATTAAATCATCCCTTACACCTGAAGTATGGAAAAGAGGAAACTCTTATGCAGATTCGGGTGGCCCGAGTAAGAATTTTCGTGGATCATACGGATTTGGTCCTTCATATAGGCAGCCCTACAGGCCATCTTCTCGCCCGAATACTAGTACAGTACCCACAACTACTAGGTCACCTCGCCCTCCACTTTCTACAGGTCAGGCTCTGAGAGCTCCTGCTCCGGTTCAAGCTTTGTAGAACTGTTGTTTTAATTGTCATGCAAATGAGCATTTTGCTAAAGATTGCCGAGCCTGACCAGCCCTACCAACCAACCAACCTTCTAGATACAGACCTATTATGACTCAAAAGAGTCAACCACAAGGAAGGATGTATGCTTTGTCAGCTGTGGTAGCTGAAGCTAGCACAGAAGTGGTAGTAAGTACAATTTAATTTGAGACTGTCTTCTGGTAAATATTGATTACATGCTTTACTTATGTGCATTGCTGTATTAGGTGTCCTACCTATATCAGGTATACCAGCATATGTCTTGTTTGATTCAGGGGCTTCGAATTCATTTGCATCAAAGAGATTTGTTGAGAAACTTGACATGACACCCAAGATACAAGAGCATAAGATGATAGTTAGTACACCTACAGGAAGAATTTCATAGTTGAAGGAAGTATATGGGCATGCACCGTTGAGATCAGTGGAAAGTAGTTAGATGCCCAACTCATCAAGTTCAACATGCAAAACTTTGATGTTATACTAGGCATGGATTGGTTATCAGTACATCGAGCAAACGTGATGTATGTTGAAAAGCAGATCAAGGTGATTGATAATGAAGGGAAGGAATTGATATATCAAGCGGATATGACAAAGCGGGCTAAGAAGGTCCTCATTTATGCTCTGCAAGCGGTGAAGTTATTGGAAAATGGGTGTCAGGGGTACCTAGCATCGGTGATTGATTTAGATGCAAGGGTCACACCTCTAGAGGAAGTAGAGGTTGTTAAAGAATTCCCAAACGTCTTTTCAGATGATCTAACTCAACTACCACCTAATAGAGAATTGGAATTTGCTATAGATTTTATTCCTGGAGCTGCCCTGATGTTAAAGGCTTCGTACAGAATGGCACCAGCAGAATTAAAAGAATTACAAGTACAGTGGTAGGATCTGCTGAAGAACGGATTCATACGCCAAAGTGTATCACCTTGGGGTGCTCTAGTGTTGTTTGTTAAGAAGAAATATGGGAGCCTACGTATGTGCATTGATTACCGAGAATTGAACAAGTTAACCATCAAGAACTGGTATCCATTACCATGCATAGATGATCTGTTTGATTAGCGACAAGGTGCTAAGATATTTTCAAAGATTGACCTCAGATCTGGGTATTACCAACTCAAGATAAAGAGTTAGTGATATACCAAAGACAACCTTTAGAACTCGGTCTGGTCATTATGAGTTCTTGGTGTTGTCTTTCGGATTGACCATTACACTAGCAGCTTTTATGGATTTGATGAACCGAGTGTTTCATGATGTTCTTAACAAGTGGGTCATTGTTTTCATTGATGATATCTTGATCTACTCGAAGTCAGAAGAAAACCATGTAAAACACTTGAGGATGGTACTACAGAGACTGAGAGAGCAATAGTTGTATGCGAAATTCAGCAAGGGTGAATTTTGGCTCATACAGGTTGGATTCCTAAGACACGTGGTGTCTGAAAACAGAATTGAAGTGGATCCAGATAAGGTGAAAGCCATAATAGACTGGGAGGTACCCAAGAGTGTAACAAGAAGTTTCTTGGGTTTGGCAGGTTACTATAGACGCTTCATCGAGAACTTTTTTCGGATTTCAGCACCAATGACCAAGTTGACTAGGAAGGGTATAAAGTTTGATTGGTTAAAGGAGTGTGAAGAAAGTCTTCAAGAGTTGAAAAAAGGGCTAGTGTCAGCACCAGTATTGACTATTCCTGAAGGCACAGGTCGAATGACAGTGTATACCGATGCTTCCAAAGTCAGATAGGGTTGTGTACTTATGCAACACAGCAAGGTGGTAGCATATGCGTCTAGACAATTGAAGGACTATAAAAAGAACTACCATACCCATGACTTGGAGCTAGCAGCGGTCATTTTTGCCTTAAAGATTTGGCGTCACTATTTGTACGGTGAAAAGTGCAAAATATACAGTGACCATAAAAGTCATAAGTACTTTTTCACCCAAAAAGACTTGAATATGAGACAATGGAGGTGGCTTGAGCTTATGAAAGATTATGATTGTGATATTTAGTATCACCCAAGGAAGGCCAATGTAGTGGCATATGGTTTAAATCGGAAATCTCAAACTGTGTCACTTTCCTATCTAGCTGTCAGTCTAGAGCTTGTACAGAAAGCGATGTTAATGGATGAAATCCTCTTGTATGAGGGAGCAACCTTGGAAGTAGAGCACCAGGCAGATGATGTTCAACAGTTGACTATGTCCTTGGTGGCTCTACAGGTACACTCATCCATCAGGAAAGAAATCATAATGAAACAACCTTTAGATCCTAAGTTGCAGTGGATCAAAGAGAAGATTCAAAAGAAAATAATAAATGACCCTAGCTTTACATTAGCCAGTGATGGGGCACTATTGTTTCAGAGCAGATTGTGTGTACACTGCGATGAAGTAATACAAGACAAAATAGTAAAGGAAACACATAGTTCTGAGTACTCTCTTCACCCTGAAAGTACCAAGATGTACAACTACCTAAAGCAACAATATTGGTGGCCAGCAATGAAGTCCACAATAGCTTTGTATGTGTCGACTTGCCTTGCATGTCAAAAAATCAAAGCTGAATGGCACCGACCTTTTGGCACTCTCCAACCACTCCCAGTACCTGATTGGAAGTGGGATAACATTACAATGGACTTCATCATCGGACTACCATGTACACCTAAAGGAATGGATGCAATTTGGGTGGTAGTTGACAGGCTTACTAAGACAGCTCACTTTATTTCGATTAGGACCAATTACACTATGGATAAGCTGACACAGCTTTACATGGATAATGTTGTACGCTTACATGGTGTACCAGTGAGTATTGTATCAGACAAAGACCCGAGGTTTACCTCCAGATTCTGGAAAAACTTACAGCAAGCCTTGGGATAACAATTGAATCTGAGTACGGCCTTCCATCTATAGACAGACGGACAGTCCAAGCGCACAATACAGATTTTAGAAGACATGCTCCGAGCCTATGCTATAGAAATGAGTGGCAGTTGGGAGAAATATATACCTCTTATGGAGTTTGCTTACAGCAACAACTACCAAACTACAATTGGGATGGCTCCATATGAAGCATTTTATAGTAGAAAGAGTAGAACTCCTCTACACTAGGACAAAGTAGATGAACGTCAAATGATTGGACTAGAAATGATTCAGATGACATGTGATAAAGTCGATGTCATTAGAGAAAGAATTAAAGCAGCCCTATCACGTCAGAAGAGCTATGTAGATAGTCGTAGGACGAAAATGGAATTCCAAGAGGGAGAGAAAGTGTTCCTCAAAATATTTCTTACCAAAGGCCTGCGTAAATTTCATAAGAAAGGCAAGTTAAATCTGAGATATATTGGGCCATTTGAGAATTTAAAGCGAGTTGGAGCAGTAGCATACATGTTGGCATTACCACCTTCACTCAGTAATGTTCACAATATCTTCCATGTATCCATGTTGAAGTAGTATGTTCATGATCCATCCCATGTACAACCTGTGGAACCGAAATACTTAGAAGCTGATAGAACATATGAAGAACATCCAGCTGAGATCTTAGATCGGAAGGTGAAAACTCTCAGTAATCGCTCTATCGCTTTTGTGAAGATTCGGTGGGCGCATCACTTGATCGAAGAGGTATCTTGGGAGAAAGAGAATGATATTCAAACCTTGTATCCTCATCTTTTTGGACAACCAGGTACTACAATTTTGGGGATTAAATTTTTAAAAAGGGGGGGTTAATGTGATACCCTACTTTTAAACCTGGTCTAATTACCCGTATTGACTTGGTTTGATCATATGGGGGCTGAACCGGAGAGAACTGACATAGGTACCATAAGGAATATGGTAGCAATGGTGACTTTGAACTTGGATTGGCCTGACATGGTCGAGCGGGTACCAAGTGTAATACGGGCACCCAAGCCTTGCATTTGCATGCACCACGAGGCCATGTATAAAAAGTAAAGGTACGTACTAGTATTTGTGGGTGCCAAAGTAATATAATATTATGTGGGAGTTTATTCCCATTGAAGCCCACCTAAGATATACCCACCTGAGATAGCCCATCTGAGATAGCCCACCTGAGATTTACCCACCTGGAGATAGTCCACCTGAGAATAGAAGATATTTTGGGGGGGCCAGGCATAAAAGAGGTGACATTAATTGTCTTTTTCCTCATTAATGATAGTTAGTCGGTGGGAGAGCAAAGAAGAGAGAGAAAAAAAGAAGAAAGAAAAAGAGGAAAAAGATGAAAAAGAGGAAAAAGAAGAAAAAGAAAGAAAAATTGACCGTAGAGCTTCACCGGAGCTGAGTCTTGGTATTTTGAGCCCGGATTAATGATCAGCTCCCTGAGATCTTCGATTTGAGGTAGGTATTGTACACATTCCAAAGATTGAGGAAAACCCCTTTCTTAAAACCTCTTTTTGATTTTTGGGAAAGAACCCACTTGGATCTTGCTAATCCTACTTGGATAATCAAATCTAAGGTCTAATGGAAGGTGTGTATAATGATTTTGAAGGATTTGGAAGAAGTGTTGGTGAAGACCTAGAGTATTTGGAGGTTCTTGAGCAAAAGAAGTGAAGTTTTGAGTTTCATTAGTGTTCTTGAGAATAAGGTAAGAATCTTCATTTTTCTTTCGATTTGATCGTAGATCTAGGTTGATGATACATGATTTGACCTTAGATGAGTGAGAAAAGTCGGGAAAGATGTTGGAAGAATTTCATTTCAAGACTGGGGGGTATTTTTAGCCCACCTGTCTTCAGGTTCTGGCCCACCTGAGTTCCCAGAATTCAGTTTCTGGGCTCTGGTATAACTGGTGGGCTGAAACCAGAGAGCTATATAGCCCTCCTGTCTTTGGCTCTAGCCCACCTGTCTTTTCAGAATTCTCAGAATTGGTCCAAATTTGATGGATAACACCCATTTATGATTCGAAGCCGGATTTTAGTGTTCAAACATGATGATTTTGACCCAAAAATAGTGAAATGATAAACTATTATGTTTATGATAGGTTACACTCAATATACATGTACCCACACATCGGATATTTTTCGTACGGGGTACAAGCATCGTGTACATATACAAATGTTTGAGATTTAAAATGTAACCGCAAGTGTACGGATCAGTGTAGCTACGGGTCGAACACAGGGAGAGCAGCCACTTTATTTTTTTTTATTTCTTTTAATAATGCGAAAGTGAATCGATTAATGATTGTGATCTAATTCTAATTACCGTCTTAAACATAAGTATCTAAAATAACGTCCTAACCATTCGTCATCTAAGAATTTAAAGACGCAAGCCAAGTAATTAAAATTAAATAAATAAATAACTGAAAATAAACAACCCACGCAATTAAAAAAAAATAAATAAAGGAAAAAAATACTGAAATAAAAATAAAGTAAAAGAAAGGGGATAAAGCTAGAGAGAGACTCACAAGTAGGTTTCTCTACTTAGCCCGAGGGATGCATCATAATATGAGCTTCCCTACTTGACCAGAGAGTCACTCTTACAAGGGTTACTCTACTTGGCTTTAGGGAAAGGGAGACAATTAAAATAAAAGCAATAAATTGATGGTTCTATGGCTAGGAGGGGCAAAGCCAACACATACACTAGCCATGAACCTTGGGGGAAAGGAATAGCAATAATGTAACGACTGAAAATAAAAATCCTAAATTAAGAAAGAAAGGGTAGTCAGAAGAGGGAATGAGAGGGGG
>NW_024868251.1:0-58065 GCF_013358625.1 Macadamia integrifolia
CCCCTTTTTAGATGATTTTGCAGGTCATACATCTGAGGAGCATGGGGTGGGTCCCACAGTCGAGTTTCCTGAAGAGGACTGGTGGACCCCTAAGGAGTTAGAGCACGGCGCCGACTGCTCGTGTGAGAGTTATGCTGCGGGACAGCAGTTCTGAGGCCGTGCTGAGCTCCACTTCTGAGGCCTAGCTGAGCTCTTCTATATGATGCCGAGCTGGGCACGACCCTTGACGCCGAGCTGAGCTCCAGCCTTGATACCGAGCCGAGCTGTGTACTCTGATGGTTTGATGATTTCCTATATATACTTGATATTTGAATTTTATTCTTTTTGTGTATATATCATGCCTTCGGGCCCAAATGTATATAATTATTGTATCACCATTCGGGTATCAAGTATATGGGATTTATTCACAGGTAAAACTTAGTCTTCCGCTGATCTGATGAACTTATGTTAGAGTGCGTATGCTGTGGTGGAATACAGTATCTGATGATCCTGGCAGGTTTGGGTTAACCGGTGTTAACTCGGTCACCGCTCCGGTTCATTGTGAACGGGGTGTGACAACGAGAGTGGGTAGAGCTTCTCTACTATGGATGCTCCTAGGAGGCTTGAGTGTTTTTGGTGTGTAAAACTTAGGGAGGGGGTATTTATAGAATTTTTGAACCAATGGGGAGGAAAGATGAATTTTCCTAGCCAATGGGGTTAAAAAGTGATTTTTCTAAACCAATAGGGTGAAAATATGAAATTTTGTACCAATGGGGTGGAGGGTAAAATTCTTTAGCCCATGGGTGAAAAGTTTTTTTTTTTTGGGCCAATGAGGTAAAATGATGGCTTTTTGGGCCAATAGGAGCTCGCGGTGTAGGGTATGCTAGTGGGACAGTGTATAGTGCACAAGCAGGTGAAGAGAAAATCTCTTCACGAAGCCAATCATGGGAACACATATTCTGGCCATTGACGGTGGCACGGGGCATGTATGGCTACATAGGGTAGGCAGTGGCACATGGCACAGGTCTCACGGGGTAGGCGAGGCGCACGACATAATGTGCATTGAGTAGGTAGGGGGGCACACATGGGGGGGCTGGAAGGCTCACACGAGGTGCGGGGGCACGAGGCACTAGCGGACGCACATGGGGGACTGGTAGGAGAGTGGGAGGGCTAGCAGGCGCATGCAAGTGGGGTTAGCAGGCACGCGGGAGGGATAGCAGGCGTGGGCTAGGTGTGGGGGTGCGGGGCATTAGTGGGTGTGCGTGGGGTGTGGGGGCACTGGATGCTGGAGGGTGTGTGCGGGAGGACTGGCAAGCGTGCGTGAGGGGGCTGGAAAGTGCGTGCAAGGGTTGACAGGCATTGGGCACTGGCAGGTGCAAGGGGGGCTGGTAGGCACAGTGGAGAGCTGGCAGGTGCATGGGAGGGCTAACAGGCACACATAGGGTGCTGGCAGGGTATGTGCAAGGCAGGCCATGATGCAAGCGACTAGGTATTTCAAGATGTAATTTTTCAAGAGCGATTGTGGGAGATCCGATAGTCAGATTTTGACGTACCATATATCGTTCGAATCATAATTCTGAGTACTATGCATCTCTATGGTCACCTAGGACTGAATTATTTCATATATGAAACATTATAATTGGACCCTCCATTCTCTCGCATAGGATTTTCGGGACTTTGGGTGAGTATGGGATGTTTCTGGGTTGGATTACCTCAATCAATTGTCATCTCTATCGATCAGAAGTAAGAAGTCATGTCCAAGATCCATAATTCATCATAGCCAGAGGAGGGTGACAAAATTGGGTGTCTATAGAATGCCCCTCTTTGACCGAGGCCTATTCCAATAACCGAAGGGCAAAGATAAGAACGACCACATTTTGTCACTCAGAGCATGTACTATCATCATTTTGCTCATTAATGACGGAGTTGAAAATGCAACAAGTAATATCTCTTAACTACTTTAAAGTTTAGCACATACCTGGGTTACCGATTGTAGGAAAGAAATTCACTGCTCTTCCAATCCTACGAAAGATGTTAGTACTTTATCTTTGACTTTTCCTTTAGTACTTTATGTTTGACTTTTCCTAGGATGGGCTTCCATGTGCCAGTCTAGGGAATTTGGTCTCTAGGCTAGGTCTTTCGAACCAATCTGGGCCATCTAGGACTGTCGACCACAAGAAAGAGATTCGCTGCTCTTCCAATCTTGTAAAAGACAAAAATATTTGATTCTTGGATTTTCCTTAGCTGGGCTTCCATGTGCCAGTTTGGGGAAGTCATCAATTAAATCGGGTCACTCGGAGCCGATTCAAAGAGGTTGAGCCACTTGGGGTCGGTTTAATGAGATTAGGCCACCTGGGGCCGAGTCAATGAGATTGGTCCACCTAGGGCCAGGTTAATGAAATTGGGCCAAATGAGATTCTTTCTTTCCTTGATTTCTCTTCTTTTATCTTATGATTGTGAGTCTTTGAACCATTGGACTAGAATATTGATCTTGGATCTTTGAATTGGAATCTTGCCTTTCACATGTATTTGTTTCTTGAATTTTTACTTTTAACTTTGACTTTTCACTTTTCACATGCATGTGACTAACCACCATTTTTATGTGATGTAACTTTTATCTACCTTTTCCAAAAGATTTTTATCTACCATTTTCATGTGGTAACTTTTTATCTACCTTTTCCATGAGATTTTTCATCTACCATTTTCATGTGGTGAAATTTTTATTTACCTTTGGAATATGATTTACACCTTCCACTTTCATGTGATGTAATTTTTATCTACCAATTGAATTTGCTTTGTATTTCACCTTCCCTTTGAGTTTGATTTTCACTTTCCAATTTCATGTGATGTAATTTTCATCTACCAATTGGATTTACTTTGAATTTTGCATTTGGTGGTAAGAGTCTTTGAGTTACACCTTGGAATTGGAATCGCCAAATTTTTCTTTTTGGAAAAAGATTTTTTTAACCATAAAATGGTTCCCCTGCTATTCATTCCCCATTCCGATTTTTCTGAGTTGGGAACAATTTATGAGCGAGTGAGCTCGAGTTTTTGAATCTTCTCGAAGATTCGAAGCTTTTTGCATTTTTTTGGGTTTCTTCAAATTTTTTCTGAAGATCTTCAAGTTTCCCTTGAAGTTCTTCATCTTCCCCTTGAAGATCTTTATAGTTCTTGATGAAGGAGTCATTTGGAGAATTTGACATATTTTTGGGATTTTTTGTAAATTTTGAAACTTCTTGGGGTTCCTTATAATTTTGGAAAATATGGCTGAGAGAAGAAAGAGAAAGACTCATGGGGAGATCCGGCTGGATGGTTGCAGCAATTCTTCTCAAGGGGATGAGAGTCCCACGGATTGGTACACTGGACAAACACTCCATAGGACTCAGGATCATATCTGCAACTCAATATGGGGCACATGGGTGAGTCCTTGCATTTTATTTATTTCTCTTTATTCATTTATTATTATTTTTTATTATATATATATTATTTTTATTTTAGGAGCACAATGAGGGAGTACCACTGACCTTGGCCAGATATGGTCATCTAAACATAGCTCGGGATTGGTACAAGATGCTCCCCTGTAGGGTGAAGGAGTTGGTTGATTCATCTTACCTGAGCCGATTGGTCTCATTAGAGACCAAGAAATTCAACCCATCATTGGCAGGGGCCTTGATGGAGCGGTGGTGGCCGAGTACTCATTCCTTCCACCTCCCTACTGGAAAGACTACCATTACGCCCCTGTGCTTCTATGCTCTGACAAACATACCATTTGGAGGGAGGCCCTTCTCTCTTCCTGAGACTATGACAGCATAGGAGTTCACAAGCTTGACAGGGATATCCAGGTCGGCCAGAAAGATATCCGTTTAGGCGAGTTTAGTGCCCACTAGTGGAGGATGGACCAGTGCGTGAACCCTGTGAGGGTAGCGGCTGGAAGAGATGTGTATGTGTTCCTCCCTTTACGGGCAAGGAAAAAAGGCTTACGTTCATTCTGTCCTCTCTCCTCTCTTTCTCTTTCTTGTGGGAGGGGTGTGTCGTGTGTACTTACCCTACGGGCCCCATACCACCGTATCGTCGCTTGGCGATACGTGGAGGCCTACTTTGTAAGAGTGTAAAATTCATCATTTGAGACGGGGGTTTGATGATGGTCCAATACGGGGATCAGGATCATGCAAAAGGGGTTTGGGGTCGCCACCTAGGATTATGGGCCTAGGACCAAGGGGTGAGCCCAATTCCTAAGAAGAGGGCCCAAAAGTTGGTATGGTCCAGAGATTTAGGGTAAGTGTCAGGTTGTAATGTTGGGAAGGTGTTAGACACCCAATCTACCCAGTTCAACAGGTCTTCCTACTAGATGCTTTAGAACGAACATTTTCCATAATTATTTCTATTCCGCATGTATGGCTAAGTTATCACACATATGTACATTAACTGAATTTAAATGATTATATACATTAAAGCAAGGTCAATATAAAGTCTACATTATGCTAATCTGGGTAAGAAATTATAGCTATGCTTGACCCCTGTTTCGGGTCAAGAGGGGTGGGACCCCGATTAATGTTGGCATGAGCTATTTTTTGGATTCTTCTGGCTCAAGGGAAGATGGTATTGACCTCTAACTTCTTTTCTTGAGAGTTGTTGACTGTGGTGATATTTGGATAGGGTTCTAGCTAGGAACGGTTAATTTTTGGGTTTTGGGCCGAGGTATCGATTCGGTAGATCTTCTACTAGGGATAGGCTACTTCTAAATTTTTCCTGAGGTGTTGATTTAGCAGAGCTTCTACTAGGAATAGGCTATGGAAGGGCTAGTTTGAGGTGGCAGTCCAGCAGAGCATCCACTAGGGATAGGCTAATTCTAAGGATTGAGGAACTTCAAAGGCCTGAAGAACACTTCGAAGATCCGAAGAACACTTCTGATCTTACGAAGATCTCCACGAAGACTGAAAGAACCTCAAGGGGGGGATGGGAGACTAAGGGAAAATTTTTTTGACGTAAAATCTCACTCAAAGAAGACAAAGGATTGAGAAGTTTCGAAGGCCCAAATAACACTTCGAAGATCCGAAGAACACTTCGAATCTTATGAAGATCTCTCCGAAGACTTGAAAAATCTCAAGGGGGGAAGGGGAGGAGAGAGGGCAGAGCTTCTCTCTCTAGGATGCTCACTTGGAGGCTTGGATCTTGTGGTGTGTTGGTGTGTTATAAAAAACCAAAGGGAGGGGGTATTTATAGGATTATTGAACAAATAGGGAGGGAAAGGGAATTCCCTTAGCCAATGGGGGAATAAAGTGATTTTTTTACACCAATAGGATGAAAGTAATAAATTTTGGGCCAATGGGGTGGGAGATATTTTTTTGGACCAATAGGAAAAGTGAATCTTTGTTTGGGCCAATGAGGTGAGAATATTCTTTTTTGGGCCAATGAGAGGTTACGGCGTAGGGTATGCTAGTGGGACAGTGTAAAATGTGCAAGCGGGTGAAGAGACACCAGGTCGGTGGAACTCAAATCCCAGCCATTGACAGCAGCACACAAGGCTGGGCAAGGGTACATGGGGCATGCATAGGTGCATGCGGGAGATAGGTAGTGGGGGCATACTGGCTGGCAGGGTGCACACGGGCTGGCCTGCTATTGCACACAGGTTGGCCTGCAGCTGTGTGCAGGTTGGCCTACAGGCGTGCACGAGCTGGCTTGCTACTACGCATGGGCTGGCTTGCTGCTGCGCTGGGCTGGCTTGCTGCTATGCACAGGTTGGCCTGTGGCTGCCCTACTTAAGTGCGCAGGCTGGCCTGGGCTACAAGTGGGCTGGCCTGCTATTGTGTGCAGGTTGGTGTGTATGACATACGTACAAAAAAATACAATTTTCCAAAGAAGATTACAGGAGATCTGATGGTCCGATTCGACGTACCATATATCATCAAAATTGTATTTCTGAGTACTATCCATCCGTGTGGTTATCTTGACTGGATTCCTTTATATATAAAAATTCAAAATTAGACCCTCTTTTCTCTCGCATGGGGTTTCTGGGGTTTTTTTTTAGGTAGGGAATGTTTTTGGGTTTCCTTAGTCAATCATCATCTCTTTTGATCGAAAGAAAGAAATCACATCCAAGATCCGCATTTCATCATAGCCAGAGGTGTTGATAAATTTGGGTGTCTACAGAATGCCCCTCTTTGGCCTAGGCCTGTGCCAACGACCGAAGGAAAAAGAAAAGAACGACCACATTTTGTCACCCAGAGCATGTATTGTCGTCATTTTGGTCATTAATGAAGGAGTTGAAAAATGCAACAGGTAATATCTTTTAACTACTTTAAAGTTTGAGACTTACCTGGACTGCCAATTTGTAGGAAAGAAATTCGCTGCTCTTCCAATCCTGCAAAAGATGTTAGTACTTGATCTTTGTCTTTTCCTATGCTAGGCTTTTGTGTGCCAGTATAGGGAATTTGGTATCCAAGCTACGTCTTTTGACCCAATTTGGGCTATCTGGGACCGTTGTGAGGGTAACGGCCGGAGATGATGAAATGTCTCTCTTCCCTTGGGGGGGAAAAGGACTTGCATCCTGGCCTCTCTCCTCTCTCTTTCTCTTTCATGTGAGAGGAGGGGTTCATGTCGTGTGTGGAGCCTATTTTGCAAGAGTGTAAAATTCATCATTTAAGATGAGGGTTTGATGATGGTCCAATATGGGGATCGGGATCATACAAATGGGGTTTGGAGTCTCCACCTAGGATTATGGGCCTAAGACCCAGGGGTAGGCCTGATTCCTCAGAAAAGGGCCCAAAATTTGGTCTGGTCTAGAGATTTAAGGTAAGTGTCAGGTTACGTAATTGGGAAGGTATTAGGCACCCAATCTACCCGATTCAACTGATCTTCCTACTAGATGCTTGAGAACGAACATTTTCTATAATTATTACTATTCCACATGTATGGCTATCACGCATATATACATTAATTAAAATCAAACTACTATATACACTAAAACAAGGTCTATATAAAGTCTACATTATGACAAGTTGGTTGAAAAATTATACCTGAACTTAACCCCTGTTTCTGGTCAAGAGGGGTAGGCCCCTGATTAGCACTGGCTCAGACTATCTTTCGAATTCTCCTGGCTCAGGGGAAGATGGTCTTGACCTCCAACTTCCTTTCTTGAGAGATGTTGATTGTGATGGTATTCAGACAAGTTCTGGCTAGAAACGATTACTTTCGGATTTGGATTCTGACAGAGCTTCGGATAGGGAAGGTTATTTCTGGGCTTAGGCTGAGGTGGCACTCCAGCAAAGCTTCCGCTAGTGATAGGCTATGGGAGGGCAAGGCTGAGGTGGCACTCTGATAGAGCTTCCATTAGGGATAGGCTAGGGGAGGGCTAGGTTGAGGTGGCACTCTAGCAGAGCTTCCATTGGGGATACGTTAGGGGAGGGTTAGGCTGATGTGGCACTCCGACAGAGCTTCCGTTAGGGATAGGCTAGTGGAGGGCTTAGGTTAAGGTGGCACTTCGGCAGAGCTTCCGCTGGGAATGACTATTTTTGAAAAGATTTCAGGGGCACTCGAACAGGGCTTTCACTAGGAACTGCTATTTTTGAAAAGAAACGGATTGACTTAAAAAGGGACTGAAGATCTCCAAAGCCCCGAAGAACACTTTGAAGATTCAAACAGAGTTTAGGATCTTGACAAAGATCTCTCTGTAGACCCGAAGAACCTCAAAGGGGGGGGTTTCTACTTTGGGTAAAACGTAAGATCACTCAAAGGAGGGGGTTGAAGAACATACTACTTTTGGAAAAAACTAGATTGAACTAAGAATTTGGATTGAAGATCTTTAAAGTCTCAAAGTACACTTCGAAGATCCGAACAAGATTTTGGATCTTGACGAAGATCGATCTGAGGATCCAAAGAAAATCAAGAGGGTGAGGGGAGGAGAGTTTCACTTCAAGGGAGTAAGGTGGGGTTTTGGTGTCTCAAATCCAAAGAAGGGGTATTCATTGGTTTTTCCGGCTAATGGGAAAGAGGGAACATCTTTATCGAATAGACGAAAGAAGGGTTTTTGCCTAAAGTGGGGGGATAGGGCTTTTATACACTGGGTAAAAGAGGTCCTAGGACCAAAATGGGTGGGGGAAGGTTTTTGTCCAATGGGTAAAAAGTGGGTTCTTGGAGAGAAAATCCTTAGCAAAAAGAAGGGTTTTTTGGTCTTAAGTGGGTGAAGAGGGAATTTGTTCACCCATCAGGTCAAAGGAACACCAATCCTGGCCATTGACAATGACGCACAAGGTTGGGTTGAAATGCATGGGGCATGCGGGCAATGTGCACAGTGTGTGCAGGTAATGGTGTGTAGCTAGGCATAGGCTAGGCATAAGGGTGTGCTAGGAGGTTGGCATTGGTGTGTGGGCAATGTGCACAATGTGTGCAGGTAATGGCATGTAGCTAGGCACAGGCTAGGCATAAGGGTGTGCCGGGAGGTTGGCATGGGTGTGCGGGAAATGGTGTGTAGCTAGGCACAGGCTAGGCATAAGGGTGTGTAGGGAGGTTGGCATGGGTGTGCGGGCAATGTGCACAGGGCAAGCTAAATTATGCGGGGTAGCACGTGCAGGCAAGGTGCGTGGCACCATGCGCATGGGGTAGGCAAGGTGTGTGGTAGCATGAGCATGGTGCAAGCAAGGTGCACGCGGCCATGTAGCAGGGGGCACGCAGGCCATGTGGTGGGGGCACGTAGCATGCGGTGGGGGTGCGTAGGCCATGCTGTGGGGGCACGCAGGTTATGCAGGATGATCTGGCTGGCTTGCTGGCTGGGCTAGCTAGTTGGCTTGGCCGGTCGGTGTGCACTACATGCACGCGGAAAAAATATGATTTTCTAGGGGAGATTGTGAGCAATCTGCCGGTCTAATTTTGATGTACCATATATCGTTAGAATTGTATTTTCGAGTACTATCCATCCGTATGGTCATCTTGTTTGGATTCCTTTGTATATGAAAAGTCAAAATTAGACCCTCCTCCTTCCCACGTGGGGTTTCCAGGGTTTTCTCAGTCAATCGTCATCTCTGTTGATCAGAAGCTAAAAGTCACATCCAAGATTTACATTTTATCATAGTCGAAGGAGGGTGACAAAATTGGGTGCCTACAGAATGCCCCTCTTTGGCCAAGGCCTATGCCAATGGCCGAAGGGCAAAGAAAAGAATGACCACATTTTGTCACCCGAAGTATGTAATGCCAATGTTTGAGATTTTAAAATGTAATCGCAAGCGTACGGATCAGTGTAGCTACGGGTCGAACACAGGGAGAGCAGCCACTTTATTTATTTATTTATTTTTTTTGCTTCTTTTAATAATGTGAAAGTGAACCAATTAATGGTTGTGATCTAATTCTAACTACCGTCCTAAATATATGTATCTAAAATAATGCCCTAACCATTCGTCATCTAAGAATTTAAATACACAAGCCACATAATTAAAATTAAATAAATAAATAACAGAAAATAAACACCCTACGCAATTAAAAATGAATGAAGGAAAAAAATGTTGAAACAAAAATAAAGTAAAAGAAATGGGATAAAGCTAGAGAGAGACTCACAATTATGTTTCTCTACTTAGCCCGAGGGATGCATCATAATATGACCTTCACTACTTGACCAGAGAGTCACTCTACTTGGCTTCAGGGAAAGGGAGGTAATTAAAATAAAAAACAATAAAATGATGGTTCTATGGCTAGGAGGGGCAAAGCCAACACATACACTAGCCATGAACCTTGGGGGAAAGGGAAAGTAATAATGTAATGACTGAAATTAAAATCTTAAATTAAGAAAGAAAGGGTAGTCAGAAGAGGGAATGAGAGGGGGGTGAGAAGACTACTGAAGGAGCTTACTTATTTGAACTTCAACCCTTGAACTGAAAACTTAATCGATTTGAGATACTACCAGTACTAAAAACTAGATCTAGAATAAACCAAATCTGAAATTTCTAGTACTAGAGAAAACAAATCTGAAGAAAAAATTGAACTTGAAAGACATGCGCCATAGCTTGTTCTTGTCACCTAGAACTAATCCTAGAACTAGAACTTGAAAAATACAACTTCAATTGCCTAAATAATAAAAATAAAAGACTG
Source organism: Macadamia integrifolia (assembly GCF_013358625.1). Taxonomy (NCBI): domain Eukaryota; kingdom Viridiplantae; phylum Streptophyta; class Magnoliopsida; order Proteales; family Proteaceae; genus Macadamia; species Macadamia integrifolia. The sequence continues at coordinate 10,057 of NW_024868251.1, forward strand.
AATAAAAAACAAAAGGGCTTGCAGTAATTGAATAAAAATAACTTACAAAAGTGTTTAAAGCATAAACCTAGGACTAGATCTAGAGAAAGAAAACTAGAGAAAGAGATAGAGCAACTAAAAAAAAACCCTCGAAGATCTAGAGAAAGAAAACTAGAGAAAGAGATAGAGCAACTAAAAAAAAACCCTCGAAGAAGAATGAAGTGCCTCCTCCCCTTGTGTTAATTCTATTATATAGGGAATGGGGAGGGAAGCTAACGATTTTAACTTCTAAAAAAAAAAAAATTTTTTTATCTTGTTGATGAGGTGGAAGAGAGAGAAGAGAGAAAATGTGTGGAGAGAGAATCTCCCATGATTTTTCCTATTTTTTCTTCCTTTTTCTATTTTTCTCTCTCTTCTTGCATAAGAAACCCCCCCTTGGCCAATTTTTCTTGCTTGGATTTGGACAATAATCTATTTTAATGGGAAATTCCATCCATGCCCTTGTCTTTTTTTTTTTCCTTTCTTATTTTTCTCTTTATTTTCTCTCTCTCTTCTTCAAACTTGCGTACAACAATCTTGTCCGACCTCCTTTAAGTGATGAGTGGGAGAGAGAAAATCTTCTAAAAAAAACCTCAACAAAATGGTAGCTAAGATGTTCGAACTTGAGACCTCCTAATAAGGAAGAGATTTTATACACCACAACTCACCAACTATGCTAAGTAGTTGCTGTTACCAAAAAAAAATCTTCAATCACTTAAGGATGTGGTCCATCGATCCTTGTTGGCATTTGGAATATTCCTTATACCCCTAGGACAACTGCAGACGAGCTGGTTTTGCATCTCAGTTAAGTTCTGATCCATTATTCTTTTTCTGACCCGAAAAGAATAATCACTTGTACGGTTGACCAAATGAATGTGTACTTTTAATTGAACACGTCAATCTTGCTCAGAATTTCATCCTTTTCGTAACCATGAAAAGAAATAGGACCTCTTTATATATAAAATTAGAGATATAGTGCCCGATAGTCCTTAAGGCCTTGAAAATATAAAACCTGTAAAAAGAGAGTAAAACCCAAGGTATCTCCATTCTAAATATATAAAATACATGTTTTACTATCCTAGATTTCACACATAAATGTACTCATCAGAATTCCCCTACACGTATAATTTGTTAGTTCTTGAGCAAAACAGAAAGAAAAAGAATTGAAACAAAAAACCTAACTCACTTTCGTAGGAATCACGGTTGTACTTAGCATGTGCAACAAGCCTTTAAACCACTAGGTCACCCCTCGTGGCCGAGTCGTGGGTGTTTGCAGTGAATATAAACCCAAAATTCAGAATAAACAAATCGTAACCATGACTAAAGGTAAGGCCCATACCGATCCGGAGCAAAGATAATTCCTCTTACAAGGGACCGTCACACTTGAACTTTTATTACCCCATATCATGTCCAGGCACTAGCATATTTCTTAATTTGGAGCTCACCTCGTCTCTTCCAAAACATCCTTATCTTAAGGTAAAACCACTTGTGAAGAAATAGAGAATTAATGACTAAGGCATTGGAATGTTTTTTACCAAACATGTTACCAAGCATCAATGACATTTGCACATTTTTTCTCCTTTTTTTGCTCAATAAACTCTATTTTACTCTACTACTTTTGGCCTGAATAACATGGTGGAGCAAACACCAAACACCCAAGTTACTATGTAGCTTCACTTTTTGCATATGCCCACAAAGACAGTGATGCTAGAGTTCTTTCAGAAGTTTCCTCTCTAGGAATTTCGATCAAGCCACCACGCTTCCTGAGGAACAATGCCCTGTCTAGTTCCAAGGGAATCAACTCTTATTCTTTTTTATACCATATTTCACACTTCATTTAAAATTGTGCATTTGTCAACTCATGCCAAATTAAAAAGAAGGTCTCAACTCCAAATCAAAAGTACAAGGATCCCATAGACTTATATATGGTCCAACACCATAAAACAGGGGTCTCTTATTTTTCAAAAGAAAGTCCCATCTCAAGACACAGGCTTGTTTCTTTCTTCTCAATAGGGTTTTTATATGTTCAAAATGGGTACCTTAATCAAAATTTTTATTTTCATACATCATGGAACCGAATGGTATGATCATTAGTCAAAAGCCAAAGTAGGACTTCATCCTTAGCAAGCTCAAAAACAAAAGGAAAAACAAATAAAACAAAGTGGAAAAAACAAAAACTGGTTTCCCTCCCTCACACTTAAGTCATGCAATGTCCTCAATGCATGAAAAGAGTTAAAAGCGAAGACAATGCAAGGGGGTCATACCTGATTAAAAGTTAGTCATCAGTGTAAAGAGGTTCATGGAGATCCATGACCTCTTCACTGCTAGTATTAGGAAACTCGAGGAATGGTTTCAAACACTGATCATTAACCTTCGAAATTACCCTTGTTCCTGGATTCAAAATCTCTATAGCCCCATGGGGATATACCTTATAGACAATAAATGGGCCATCCCATCAGGATCTAAGCTTACCAGGGAAAAGATGCAATCGAGAGTTGTATAATAAGACCTTATCATCAATTACAAAAGATTTGTGTAGAATGTGCTTATAATGGAAAGCTTTGTTCTTTTCCTTGTAAATCCTAGAACTTTCATAGGCATCATTCCTAAGTTCCTCCAACTCAAATAGTTGAAGCCTATGATGAATTCCCGCATCAGACAAATAAAAGTTGAGCTTCTTAATGACCCAGAAGGCCTTATACTCCAACTTAACTAGAAAGTGACAAGCTTTTCTATACACCAAACGGTAGGGAGATTGACCAAGATTGTTCTTGAATGCAGTCCGATGGGCCCATAAGGCATCAATGAGCCTAAGGGACCAATCCTTACGGTTGGGATTAACAGTTTTCTTCAAGATTTGTTTGATTTGCCTATTAGACACCTCCACTTGGCCACTAGTTTGGGGGTGATAAGGGATAGATAACTTATGGGTGATCTCATACTTTTTCATTAAGGCCTCAAAAGGTCGATTAAAAAAATGAGTACCCCTATCACTAATTATTGCACGTGGTACACCAAAGTGGAAAAAATGTTCTCTTTGAGAAATTGGACCACCACTTTGTCGTCATTATATTTACAAGGTATGACCTCTATTCATTTAGAAATGTAATCAACAGCCAAAAGTATGTACAAATTCTTAAAGAAATTAGGGAATGGTCCCATGAAATCGATGCCCCACACATCAAAGATCTCAACTACCAAAATAGGGTTAAGGGGCATTATGTTCCTCTCATTGATACGGCCAAAAGACTGGCAGGTGGGACAAGCCTTGTAAAAATCAAAAGCATCTCTAAAAAGAGTGGGCCAATAAAATCCGTATTAGAGAACCTTTGCGGCAGTCTTCTTATGTCCAAAGTGTCTACCACATGTATGATCATACCAAAAAGAGAGAATGGAATGTTGCTTATGATCAAAAACACATCGTCGGATAATCTGATCTGGACATAGCTTAAACAAATAAGGATCATCCTAGAAAAAAGTACTTAACTTGGGAATGAAACCTATACTTATCTTGGGTGGACCAGTGATCCGGAGTCACACCTAAAACTAAGAAGTTGACAGTGTCAGTAAACCATGGTTCACTGGACACTGTAAATAACTGTTCATCTGAAAAATTCTCGTTGACTGGAGAATCGACGGTCAAGGAATTGGGATGGTCTGCAACTAGGTTTTCAACTCATTTCTTATCCCTAATTTCTAAATCAAACTCTTGTAAAAGTAAAACCCACCTAATGAGATGAGCTTTGGCATCCTTCTTCTAAACTAGGTATCTAAGAGCATAATGATCAGTATACACCACCACATGTGAACCAATTAAGTAAGATCGAAACTTTTTTAGTGCAAACACAACAGCTAAAAATTCTTTTTCAGTGATTGTATAATTGAGTTTTGCATCATTTAAGGTTCTACTAGCATAGTAAATGACAGTGGGCAACTTATTAATCCTTTGACCCAAAACTGCTCCTATGGAAAAATTCGAAGCATTACACATCAGTTCAAAAGGTTTAGTCCAAACAGGTGATCGAACAATGGGTGCATTGGTCAACTCCGTCTTAAGTTGTTTGAAGGATTCTAGGCACTCTTTAGAAAACTCAAAAGTTTGATCTTTAGCAAGTAATAAAGTGAAAGGTCAGGCTAACTGACTAAAGTTCTTAATAACCTTTTGTTGAAGCCCACATGCCCTAGAAAAGATAGGACATCCTTAACAGATTGAGGAGGTGGTAAATTATCAATTAAATCTACTTTGGCTCTATCTACTTTAATTCCCTCCTTGGATATATTACATGACCTAAAACAATATCAAATTTAACCATAAAATGACATTTCTCCCAATTCAAAATCAAATTCTTAGATATGCACCTTTTCAAAACTAGAGAAAGATGATGAAGATATTCAGAATATGAATTCCCATGAATTGAAAATTCTTTCATAAATACATCTAAGAATTTTTCGATCATGTCAGAAAAGATGCTCATCATGCATAGTTGGAACATAGCAGGGGCATTGCAAAACCCAAAGGGCATATGCCTGTAAACAAATGTTCCATATGGGCATGTAAAAGTGGTATTATGTTGGTCCTCTAAAGCAATTGGAATCTAATTATAGCTGGAATATCCATCAAGAAAACAATAGTATTCATGTCCAACTAACCTCTCTAACTTCTGGTCAATGAATGGCAATGAGAAGTGGTCCTTCCAGGTTGCCACATTAAGTTTCCTGTAGCCTATGCACACTCTCCACTCTGATTGGACACAGGTTGGAATTAGTTCATTATTGGCATTGGGAACTACAGTCACACTAGACTTCTTAGGCACTACGTGAACTGGGCTTACCCATTGACTGTTAGAAATATGATAAATTATTTCATGATCCAAGCACTTTAGGATCTCTTTCTTAATGGCTTCCATTATCACTGGGTTAGCTCTTCTTTAGGGTTCCGTGGATGGTTTGGAATCCTCCATAAGATGTATATGATGTTGCACAATAAAAGGGCTTATACCCTTGATATCAGTCATGTTCCAACCTAGGGCTTCCTTATTATCTTTTAACACTTTAAGTAACTCCTCTTATTGGCTAGAAGTCAAATTTGAAAAAATTATTATAAAAAGAGTCTGGTCAGGCCTTAGGAAAGCATACCTCAAATTAGATGGTAACTCCTTAAAATCTAACTTAGGGGGCTCAACTATGGAAGGTTTGGGAATGGAATTGGAAAGGGGTCCTAAGGGCTCCATAGGTGTGTGAAGACTTAAGGCTTCAGAAAATAAAGTTTCATTATCATCATCTAACTCATCAATACACTCTTGGAATTCTGAATCAAAATTAATATCAAAGTTGGTAATTAAATCATCAGAAAAACCTAGAAAATCCTTAAGCATATTGATCTCTTCTTCCATATGTAGTTGCTTGCTTATCCTAAACGTGTTAAACTCAATAGTTTGGTTGCCAAAAGATAACCTTAGGAAACCATTCTAATAATTGATTAATGCATTACTGGTAGCCAAGAATGGTTTTTCTAGAATTATTGGGATCTCATCCTTAGTTGAGAAGGACTTGGTATCTAACATAATGAAATCAACAGGGAGAATAAATTCAGCCAGCTTTAGTAAGACATCCTCAACTATCCCTTTAGGAATCTTAACAGACCTATTTGCCAACTGAAGAGTAGTTCCACTGGCTTTCAATTCTCCCTATCCTAGTTGCTTGTACACATGGTAAGGTAAAAGATTTACACTTGCGCCAAGGTCAAGTAAGGCATGCTCAATGTAGGTGTTGCCTATGACACAAGCTATGGTAGGGCTCCCTGGATCCTTATACTTGGCTGTTATAGGTTGAGTAATTATGGATCTAATGTTACCTACCAAGAATACCTTTTTGGGCACACTAGTGATGCATTTGTGAGTACACAACTCTTTTAGTACCTTTGTATAGCCGGGGATCTGGGATATGGCATCCAAAAGAGGGATGTTAACTTCTACCTTTTTGAAGACTTTTAAAATTTTATCCATGGAATCAGTCTTCTTTTTGTTTACCAAGCGATTAAGAAATGGGACAGGAGGAACATAAGGACTGTTAGGGATTTTCCCTTTTTCAGAAGAATCATTTTTGGTTTCCTCCACCAAATCATCTTTAGTTCATAAGAATCTTTAGGTTTATCAGGCAAACTTGGAACAAGAGGCACACTTGTGTCCTCACCTGAAGGAGAGTTAACAAGAGTAATAGATGGGCAAGATTTAGGAATACTCTGTTGGTACTCTCTACCACTCCTAAGGGCATAAACAACATTACATTGGTTAGAGAGCCTTTATTGGGTCAGACTTTGTACTATATTCAATGGTGCATTAGTTGGTGCTTGTGAACTAATAAGCTGATAACGCATAGGGTTAGGCTCTGGTTGACTGAGTAAAGTTTCATTCTCCCTCTCACGCATAATTGAGACAACTTGGGTGAGTTCTCTCGTAAGATTTTGATGGCTTGTCATAAGGAGGGCCATATTTTTTTTCAAGTCACTTATTCTACTTGCTTCTCCAGTGTTGGTAAACCCAGGGGGTTGCTGATAAAATGATAGGAGAGGGGCCCTAGGAAAACTAGCCAAAGGTCTTACATTTGACATAGGAAAAGTATTTTCGGAAAAAAGATTATTGTGCAAAGGGAGGCCTTTGGGATCTAGGTTGACCTTGATTATGGAAATTGGAAGGCCCTGCTTGGTGCCCGGATTCCAGGAGAAATTTAGGTGATTTCTCCATCTTGGATTGTAGGTGTTACTACATGGGTTATTATGGTATAAGGCATTAATACTATCATTAGAAGTGCCCCTAGAGGTGTTGGGACATTCTTCTATGACATGTCTAGGGGACTAGCACCAAGCACAAATCTTAATCATATTGATTGATGATGGCTCTCTAGGAACAATAGCCTCTATCCTCTTAATTAGGCTATCAAATGGGCTTCCTTGGCTACTATCTCATCCATAAAATATCCTTTCCCTCCTATGGTTCTTTCACTCTCATGGATTGATTCTCACTCACGGGTTTTGTCAGCTAAGTCAAGTAAGAATTCCCATGCCTTTCCTTCATCTGTAATGGATGTGAATCGCTCAGGGCACATAGACTCTATCATTTATTTAGTTGGGTAATTAATACCCTCATAAATTATTTGACATAAATGTCATAAGTCTAGGCCATGGTGAGGCCATTCTTGGAGTAGATCCTTGAATCTCTCCATAAGTTTGGAAAAGGACTCACTAGGTTTTTTCCTAAACTGAAGGATATCACTTCTAAGGTTATTGGTCTTGTGAGTTGGGAAAAACTTCTTAAGGAAGATAACTTTGAACTATTCCCATGAGGTTATGGAATTTGTGGGTAACCATACAATCACTTCTTAGCTTGGTCTTTTAATGCAAATGTGATGAACCTAAGCTTAACAGCATCATCAAAAAGCTATTGGATCTTAATTAGAACACATACCTCTTTAAATTCCCTTAGAAATAGGTATGCATCCTCAGAGGTCAGTCCATGAAAGTGGGGTAACATAGTGATGTACTAAGATTTGAGCTCAAAATTATTACCCTGGGCTTGTGGTAGAACTATGTAGGAAGGTTGGATTGCTCTAGCAGGGTAGATCCTATCTTTCAGAGATTTAGGTGGAGGGTTTTGCTGTTGGTCTCCCATATTGAAGGGTTTTAAAGAGAGCAAACGTAATGGGTCACTACTTGTTGGATCTCTTCTTTCTAACCGATTCTTAATATTGCGTACCCACTTAACACTCATACAATAGAAAACTATCCGCAACTAGAGTAAGACAAGCACAAAAGAACGGAAGAAAAAACATTTTTATTTTTATTTTTGGCCTTTTGGGAGCTTACCGGCAGGGATCCGGGGTTGCTCAGGTCAATTCATGAGGTACTGCTATAGGGCAAAACCTGTCTTTATCATACTGTGAGGCTTAGCGAACTCCATCGATACAACTATTATTGCAAGTTGTTCTTCTCAGGAATTCAATAAAAGAAAAGGAAAAAACAAAACAAAGCAAACAAAACACTCCGATTTACCAAAAGAAAGCGAAAAATAACATAGAACTGTATCCCAGACAATGGTGCCAAAAACTTGTTTGAGATTTTAAAATGTAACCGCAAGCGTATGGATCAGTGTAGCTACGGGTCAAACACAAGGAGTACAGCCACTTTATTTATTTATTTTTTTGCTTCTTTTAATAATGCGAAAGTGAACCGATTAATGGTTGTGAGTTAATTCTAACTACCGTCCTAAACATATGTATCTAAAATAACGTCCTAACCATTCGTCATCTAAGAATTTAAAATGCAAGCCACATAATTAAAATTAAATAAATAAATAACTAAAAATAAACATCCCACGCAATTAAAAAACAATGAAAGAAAAAAATGTTGAAATAAAAATAAAGTAAAAGAAATGGGATAAAGCTAGAGAAAGACTCATAAGTAGGTTTTTCTACTTAGCCCGAGGGATGCATCATAATATGAGCTTCCCTACTTAACCAGAGAGTCACTCTTACAAAGGGTTACTCTACTTGGCTTTAGGAAAAGGGAGGCAATTAAAATAAAAACAATAAAATGATGGTTCTATGGCTAGGAGGGGGCAAAGCCGATATATACACTAGCCATGAACCTTGGGAGAAAGGGAAAGCAATAATGTAATGACTGAAATTAAAATCTTAAATTAAGAAAGAAAGGTTAGTCAGAAGAGGGAATGAGACAGGGTTGCGAAGACTACTGAAGGAGCCTGCTTACTTGAACTTCAACCCTTGAAAAACTTGATCGATTTGAGATACTACCAGTACTAAAAATCAGATCTGGAATAAACCAAATCTAAAATTTTTAGTTCTAGAGAAAACAAATCTGAAGAAAAAAATTGAAATTGAAAGACATGCTCCATAGCTTGTTCTTGTAACCTAGAACTAAGCTTAGAACTAAAACTTGAAAGTTACAACTTCAATTGCTTAAACAATAAAAATAAAAGACTGAATAAAAAAGAAGTGCTTGCATTAATTGAATAAAAAGAACTTACAAAAGTGTTTAAAGCATAAACCTAGAACTAGAGCTAGAGAAAGAGATAGTGCAACTAAAAAAAAACCCTAGAAGAAGAATGAAGTGCCTCCTCCCCTTATGTTAATTCTATTATATAGAGAATGTGGGAGGGAAGCTAATGATTTTAGCTTCTAAAAAAAAGGATTTTTTTTATCTTGTTGATGAGGTGGAGGAGAGAGGAGAGAGAAGAGAGAAAATGTGTGGAGAGAGAATCTCCTATGATTTTTCTTACCTTTTTTTTTTTCCTTTATTTCGCCCTTTTTTATTTTTCTCTCTCTTCTTACGCAAGAAACCCCCCACTAAGAGGTTCGAACTTAAGACCTCCTAATAAGCAAGGGATTTTGCACACCACAACTCACCAACTATGCTAAGTAGTTGTTGTTATAAAAAATGAATCTTTAATCACTTAAGGATGTGGTCCATCGATCCTTGTTGGTATTTAGAATATTCCTTATACCCTTGGGACAATTGCAGAAGGGCTGGTTCTGCATCTCGGTTCAGTTTTGATCCATTATTCTTTTTCTGGCCCAAAAAGAATAATCACTTGTACAGTTGACCGAACGAATGTGTACTTTTAATTGAACATGTCCATCTTGCTCAAAATTTTATCCTCTTCGCAACCATGAAATGAAATAGGACTTCTTTACATGTAAAATTGGAGATATAGTGCTCGATAGTCCTTAATGCTTTGAAAATATAAAATCTGTAAAAAGAGAGTAAAACCTAAGGTAGCTCCATTCTAAATATATAAAATGCAAGTTTTACTACCCTAGATTTCACACATAAATGTGCTCATCAACTGTCATCTTGCTTATTAATGACAGAGTTGAAAAATGCAATAGATAATATCTCTCAACTACTTTAGAGTTTTAGGACTTACCTGGGCTGCTGATTGTAGGAAAGGAATTTGTTGCTATTCCAATCCTGTAAAAGATGTTATTATTTTTATCTTTGAATTTTCCTTAGCTGGGCTTCACATGTGCCATTTTAGGGAATTTGGTCTTCAGGTTGGGTTTTTCGAACCAATCTAGGCTATCTGGGACTGAAGGTTATAAGGGAGGAATTTGTTACTCTTCCAATCTTGTAACCGGAAAAACCTTTGACTCTTGGATTTTCCTTAATTGGCTTTGCATGTTCCAGTTCAGGGAATTTGGTCTATGAGATCGGGTCATTCAGAGCCTATACAAAGAGATTGGGCCACCTGGGGCCAAGTAAATGCTATTGGGCCACCTGGGGCTGAGTCAATGAAATTGGGCCAGTTGGGGCTGGGACAATGCAATTGGTCCACCTGGGGCTGGGTTAACGAGGTTGGGCGGCTTGGGGCCAGGTAAATGCAATTGGCCCACCTAGGGCTAGGTCAATGAGATTGGGCCGCCTGGGGCGGGGTAAATGCAATGGGGCCACTTAGGGCCAGGTCAATGAAATTGGGCCACCTAGGGTGGGGTCAATGAAATTGGGCTACCTGGGGCTGGGTCAATGAAATTGGGCCACCTGGAGCCTGGTCAATGAGATTGTTTCTTTTCTTGATTTTTCCTTGATTCTTGATCTTTGGTTCTTTGATTTGGAATTTTGCTTTTTGCCTTTGATTTGGAATTTGATTATGATACTTGATTTGAAATCTTTTAATTATTATTATTATTATTATTATTATTTTTGGAAGACCAAATTTTTTATATTAAATGGGTCCCCTCCCCTGTTCATTCTTCATTCTAACTTTTTTGGGTGAGTTTTGAGTTCTTGGAGGTCTCTGGTTTTTCTTGAAGTTTTCCTTCTTGTTCTTGGAGTTTTTCACTTTGTTCTTAAAGTTCTTAAAGATCTCCATCTTGTTCTTAAGGGAGGAGTTATTTGGAGAATTTGATATTCTTGTGGGCTTTTGTACAATTTGAGAAACTTTATGGGGCTTCTTATAATTTTAGAAACTTTCTGAGGTTACTCGCAATTTCAGAAAGTTTCTAGGGCTTCTCACAATTTTCAGGAAATATGGCTAAAGAAGCAAAAGGGTTGTCTGGCCACCCATCCTATTAGAAGATCTTGGCCCAAAGATCAAAGGCCATGAAACTTCCTCAAGAAGAAGAATCATCAAAGTCATCAAAAGAAGAAAAGGGAGAACAGATGTCCACCTTCCCTCCTTCATCCAACAAACCATTCCTTCCCTATTATCTGGGATCAAACCTTCCATTTTCATCCAATCAACCTTTACCTCGATCCAACTATCCCTAATACCCACCATATAACCCTCATCCTCTACCTCTACAATATTATCACCCCCTACTACACCAACAACCTTTATCCCCCCTCAAAGGGAAGGGACCCTGTCTTCATCCTACCATGTGCAATCTTATAATTCACCATCTCCATCAGGACCTCCCGCCTCCCATGTAACATCATCATCATATCACCCCACTTCATACCCATCGTCAACCTCATTTGACTCCCATTCCCAGGATTCAGTCTATAACCCAAGAGAAGGGTGGATTGGTGGATATGATTGGAGCAGCATGCAAGGATTTCCTGACTCCCCAAAAATGACTTCATCATCAAGTTAAGTCAATGCCCTTGAAGAAGATCAAGTCATAGATCCCACGCCTTTGATTCAGCAGAGGGTATCACAAGAGGATAGATCAGAGACCATTGAGGAAGTTACAGATGATCTCCTGAGGGTAGTAAAAGCACTATCAGTGGGAGAACAGATCAAGGAACATATCTCGCTAATCCACATAGGGAGTGACACAAAGGAGGATGAGTCCGATTTGACCCAACTTCAAGCTAATGACAACAAGTCAAACCCCACAGGGATCTTTCAGTCCATACATTTTGAGTATTACAAACATTTGGATGCAGGAGAATTCGGGGGGCCTGATGAAGAGCTTGATGAAGAGCCTGATGAAGAACCTAATGAAGAGCTGAGTTAATGGGAAATCAGTGATGATGATGATGATGATGATGATGATGATGATGACGATGAGGAAGAGGATGAAGATTTGAACAATGATGAGGAAGATGAAAGTGATGACAATTATCCAAACTGGGATGATTACCTTGGGCCCAGAAATCAGGATGTGGATGATGAGTCAAAATATTACTCACCAGATCACCAAACATGTTTCTTAATTTTTGCTATCAGTGGTGGTGACCTATAGCTGATCCAATAGGTGGCATTCAGCCTTCCTTCTGCATGGGAGGAGATGATTCTACATCAAATTCAGAAAATGATGAGGAATCTGGAGAGCCGACGCAAGTTTATATGGATGAATGGGAATCCATATTAGAGATGGAAGAAAAGCTATGTGAAGCGTACTCAAATACATTGAGGATGTAGGAAAGAGTAGAAGAAATTGACAAAATTCTGGGTGAAGTAACTATCGGTGATTGTTACTACAGTGAGTAGCAGAATGATTTGGAGGAAATAGGGCCAGACAACACATTCATAGGGGTAGTAGACGCTGCATTCCAACAACTTTTTAATGCAGTCAAAAAGTTATAAGCCAGCACTCTTGACATTTATGGAGGACCTTGACTTCCCACTTCAAGTCGAGAAGGAGAATCTAAAGAAGATGATCGGATGGTTGGAATTATCACCATTATAGATAGCGATGATGAGGATCAATACCCCATTGATATTATTATAAAGAAGCCCACCCAAGTGATGGAGACCCCAAGTGGGAAAAACTACAAAGGCAAGGCTCTAGTAGTGGAATAGCCCAGCAAGTATGAGGCAAGGTCCAGTAGCTTGAAGAAGGAACCAGAAAATCCAGTGTTGGCTCAACTAAAGAAGGCTCAAGCCAACATTTTCATCTGGGGATTGTTGATGGCCTCTCCCTCTCACTATGAGGCAATATTAAAATCCCTCACTCATATGCAAGTACCGATTGAGGTAGACTCAGTGTAGCTCTCCCACATAGTAGGGGCAACAAATGTAGTGCAGTCTCTTATATTCTCAGACTCTAAAATTCCCAAAGGGGTTTCTTACAACAAAGCATTGTACATCACGATGGATTGTCTGGACAAGACCGTTCCTCAGGTTCTCATTAACAATGGGTCAGCCTTGAACGTCCTACCATTGAGGTTCGCCAATAGCATCAGCGTCAATGTTGAGAAGATGAAGGCATCAGGTGAAACCATTAGAGCCTATGATAACACAAAGAGGGAGATTCTGGGAGTAATCACCTTAGCTGTGGTAGTTGGCTCGGTGAAGTTTGATTTAGACTTCCAAGTGATTGATATACCGGCTTCCTTCAACATACTTCTAGGGAGGCCATGGCTACATCATGCCAAAGCAGTATCATCTAGTCTCCATCAAAAGGTCAAATTCCTACATGAAGGGAAAGTGATCGTTGTCTCAGGAGACCCTGAAGTGGTCAATACATTGGCTAACATAGAGAAAGGGGAAGAGCAAACAGATGAAGTCCGCCTCGGTGGATTTGAAATAGAGCAGACTTGTGCGGTGCTCACAAAAGGGGCAGTGTCGAAGAAAGCATCCCAGTTGAATATGAAGCAACTTTGAGACCTCCAGTGGGCTGGATGATGAAAAACATGCAATACTTCCCAGGCATAGGATTAGGAAAATATGCACAAGGTGTATCCAAGTTGCCCATTCCCATTGTCAACAAGGGTAAGAATGGACTGGGTTATATTCCTCCAAGAAAGGGTAAGAACAAAATATTGAAGATGACCAGAAAAATATCTGCCACATACTACCCTACTCTTAATGGGTATTTTGTGAAGGAAGGAGAGGATTTCCTATTCTGTGGGAATGCTGAGCTGTGGTTCGATGAAACTACCACCAAAATGCAACCGACTGGGTAACTCATGAGGTGGAATAGCTACAAGTCAAGGGAAATGATCAAGAAAGTTGTATTACTGGGATAATTGAAGTTACGATGATTAAAAAAAGATCTTCCGGTAGCAATCCCACAACTTTGATCCGATCAAAGGAGCCGCCAAGCCCTCGGATTCTTCTGAAGGAGTGGGAAAGGAAGATAAGACTCACTTGGAGCCTACCTCTTCCCACTCATCTGAAAGTACACATCTATACTTTCTTACAAGAACCTCGAGCTCAAGAGCTCCACGATCTCAAGCTAAGGCCATTCAGAGGAAGAAACATCAATGCTAAACAAAGAAGAGCCCAAAGAATGATGGTCTGTATGTACTGTGCTAAAACCGATTGCAACGGGAAGGCCTGTGAAAGTGGTCAGAGGTGTGACCAAGGAGGAGGGATGGCCTCACTCAATAGGCTCATAAAGTTGGATTACATCGAGAAGGGTTAGAGCAGTCTTGACTGCCACTTGCCTCAACAAATTCAGCTTCAGAGATCATGAGATCAGACAAATGCAGTACGGCCCAATGAAGCAGTAAAGCAAGTACACCATAGCGACAGAGATAGCAGTAATTAGCTTAGAGGGAGAAGAAGATGGCCCTTTGCCTCACTTACTCATTCACCAGTCTACTGAACCACTCCTAAACTGGATGAGCATTGGAGAGAACTTTAAGTTCACCAATGCTATTGAGTCAACCAACCAAAGTACCACTAGCATCAAGTCGGTCGTCAAGTCTGTCTATGAACCTTATGTTTACAATTCTGTCATCGAGTCTTCTATTTATGAGTCTGTTGCTTCTGTAGAGGAAAGTCAAGAGTCCATGTATGTTGGGTCTGTTACTCCTTCATTCATGAATGAAATTTCCTATTCTGAATATGATTTGCCTCCTTTTTTCTAATGATGATCTTAATGAATATCAAAACTTAATAAAACAATACAAACCAAAGAAAGCCCAACCCATCTATGAGGATACCCGGGTTATTAATTTAGGAACCGACCAATGCCCTCGAGAGATAAAAATTGGTAGCACCTTAAAGATGAAGAAGTAGAATAGATGATCAGCCTTTTGAAGGAATTTATGGAAGTCTTTGCCTAGTCGTATGAAGATATGCCTGGAATCGACCCCAACATTGTACAGCATCATTTTTTGACTTACTCTGGGCAAGGCCCATCAAGCAGAAGCTCATAAGGATGCATCTTGAATGGAGTGAGAAGATTAGAGAAGAAGTTATGAAGCAATGTGTAGACACCCAATTTTTTCACCCTCCTCCGGCTATGATGAAATGTGGATCTTGGATGTGACTTCTGGCTTCCAATCAATAAAGATGATGATGGAAACATTCCCCGACCAAAAACCCTAGAAACCCCCATGCGAGAGAGAAGAGGGTCAAATTTTAACTTTCTATATATGAAGGAATCTGGTCAAGATGACCGTATAGTGGATAGTGCTCAAAAATACGATTCCGATGATATATGACACGTCAAAATTGGACCGACGAATCTCCCGCGATCATCCCCAAAAAATTACACTATCCTACACGTATGTTGGGCACGTGGATAGTCCCACTGGATACCTGAAAAAATCCCCTACCTACCCTAAATACTATAAAATTCATCCTCTACCCACCCAGATAACCCAAAAAAATTCCCTTACCTGAAACCCTAGAAACCCTCGCGCAAGAGAGACGAGGGTCCAATTTTACCTTTTTATATACGAAGGAATCTAGTCAAGATGACCGTACAGATGGATAGTGCTTGAAAGTATGATTCCAACGATATATGGCACGTCAAAATCGGACCGACGGATCTCCCTTGATTGTCACCAGAAAAATCCATAAATTGCACGCGCTGGCCAGCATGCCAGCCCGCACTCGTGCTTCCTGCCCAGGGCTGCAGCCCATGGCTATAGAACATAGTTTCTACCCATGAGCTGTAGCACTTGGTGCCAACCATGGTGCCATGCGCTATGCGTCCTACCAGCCCTGCCCAATAGACCTGTGCCCTCGCTTGCACAGGCCCGTGCCCCTGTGGGCACACATAGGTGCTGGCCAGCAAGCCAGCCTGCACACATACATGCACTGGTCAGCAGGCCAGCCCGCACACATGCGCACGCTGGCTGCTGCCCATGCCCACACCCGTTTTACTAGTTGCTGCCCATACCATAGTACCGCGCAAGGCACTGCACACCCACATGCCACTACCTGCGCACCATGCGCTGCACACCCATAACATTGCCCGCATAGCCTGCCCTCCTATACTAACCATGCCCCATGCACTTTGGCCCAATCTTACGCACCATCGACAATGACTAAGATTGGTTTTCCGCTGGCTCGATGGGTGAGAAGCTCTGAGGCAAGCCTCGCCCCTCTGAAGTTCTGCTCAAATCATCCAAGCTCCGCCGGACATCAAATTTCTCCGTCGATCATCAAACAACTCCAGGTTCCGATAGTCCCCTGCAAGTCCGATCGCCCTCAAAGGTTAGCACCAGCAAACTCCAAAGATCCCTCTAAGATCAACATATCCTTCTTCTCAAACCTTCCAACCCAAACCTACCCAAAAACTTTGTATCAAAATCTCCAAATATTATATGCAAAGTTTACTTTAATTTTCAAATTATATCATTATTTTCTGCATTTCATCTTGAATTTAGCATTTAGCTTGCTTCTTGTTCTATCCTCAGATCAAAACCTACAGTCGTGCCTCTTGATTCTGGTTTATAGATCTGGTTAAGCAGCTTTTAATTTTTTGCAATTCCATATCTTTATATTTTAAGTTCATGGTCTTGTTTCTTTATTTATTTATTCATTTTAATTCAACACGATTTAGTTCTAAGTAAGGTATCGCACCTATCTTAGTGTTAGTCTCTTTGCTAGATCGGAGGACGGTATTGCACCTATCTCGTCCTTACCATATAGAACCAGGAGATCCCTATTTCCCTGGATTTTGGTATAGATCGATCATGTTATCTGGTAGAGATAACAGGATCGATCTATACCAAAATCTAGGGAAATAGGGATCTCCTACCAGATAACAGGATCGATCTATACCAAAATTCAGGGAAATAGGGATCTCCTGGTTCTGTATGGTAAGGACGAGATAGGTGCAATACCGTACTCCGATCCAGCAAGGAGACTAACACTAAGATAGGTGCGATACCTTACTTAGAACTAAATCGTGCTGAATTAAAATGAATAAATAAATAAAGAACAAGACTATAAAGATATGGAATTGTAGAAAATTAAAAGCTGCTTAACCAGATCTATAACCCAGAATCAAGAGGCACGACTGTAGGCTTTGATCTGAGGATAGAATAAGAAGCAAGCTATATGCAAGATGAAATGCAGAAAATAATAATATAATTTGAAAATTAAAGTAAACTTTACATATAATATTTGGATATTTTGATACAGAGTTCTTGGGTAGTTTGGGTTGGAAGGTTTGAGAAGAAGAAGGATGTGTTGATCTACGGGAGATCTTTGGAGTTTGCTGGTGCTAACCTTTGAGGGTGATCAGACTTGTAGGGGACGATCAGAAACTGGAGTTGTTTGATGATCGACGGAGACCTTTGATGTCTGGTGGAGCTTGGATGATTTGAGCAGAACTTCAAAGGGGCGAGGCTTGCCTCGGAGCATCTCTCTCTTAGTTCTAATTTTTCAAGTTAAACTACAAGTGATTTTGAGAGTGGGGTGATGCTCCTTTTATAATGTAAGGAGGCTCATTTGAATTACATGTGGGTTTTCGGTGCATTTGGGTTTCATTTGTTACTATTTAGAATTACATTTGGGACAGTAATATGAAATTTTTATTTGGCATTGTGCACTTGAATTTGGGTACTGTTTGAAAGTACTGTTGGTGTCGAAAGTTGGAATTGATCTTGAGTTATGATTTAGAATCTTCTATGATCACACCACGGCATTCCACGTGTCAGGGACACTGTTCTCTGTATTGGTTTGATCAAGGGTATTTGTACCATATTTGTCTGAGCTTGGTATTAGTCGGACTTTCCTTTAACCTGGGACAGTAACAGTACCTCCTTTCCTTAAAAGGTCATCCGAGGTTATCTGACTAGGTGAATTTTTTACTTCACCGATCGGCTAGGTTAGAACTGTCCTAGCAGACATTGCGGACCAAATCAGGGTTTGGTCGAAGAGGATTTTGATTTTGTGACTCGTCGTGACCTATGAGAGGTTACATCTTTGAATTTGCTTGAAGAAGATGCCTTGGAGCTGACAGGCTCATAATCAGGATCATCTTCATATGGATCTTGGGCCATTTGATATTGTTGGGTGTGGCAATGGGCTAGCATAGAACCTTTGATGGAACTAAGACTGTAGGCACCATCGCTAGAGTCTTCATTATTGTCTGAGTCGGAACCGAGCTCAACCAATCGGGCAAGAAAAGCTTTCTTCTCACTTTTGATGCTTGATTTTGATGTACTTGGAAGGGTCGGAACTGGTTTGAGATCCGTGAGGCTTTGGATAAGTGACGTTTTTTCACATTTAGAGACATCACAGTTGTCCCACCATTTGACGTTGAAGATCTGGCAAAGGACTCGGGCAACCCAGTCAGATGTCTGAAAATCATATATTTGGTACTCCCAGAAAAGTATCCATGCCAAACGGTAGTGGAGAAAGAACTGGAGAAGGTCAGGTTGGTGAGGATGTGGGGTTGAGTTTTGGAAAAATATTTGAAATGAATCTTGAATTTGTGGTGGTAGGATCTCAACCATAGGTTTATATTGATCCCACCATTTTGGAAACCAGAGGGGAGTTTGGTTATTGAATCTATATTCAAAACAGAAGAACCATGAATGGTGGTTAATCCTGTTTTGGAAATAGAAGGCTTTGAACCAGGCTTCCTGGTAATCATAGTAAGTATATGTTGGAGGACTAAAGGTATTTGAAAAACTTCTTGTATTGAGGGGATGACTACCCCAATCTTAGAGGTTGAGAATTTTGCAAATGGTTACTGTTGTATGGGTAACCAAAGTTTGGTCATTTCTGTCATAGTTGAGTTTGAATCTGACAGAGTCAGTTTCTACGAGAATATATTCATAAAATTCTTGGTTTTTTACAGTAGAGGGGGAGTGGTGATGCCATCCTTTGTAGAAAGATTGCTGGGCCAAATTGATGGGAGAGTCGGTATATTTGAAAAGTGATTCTTCAATGGTGAAGAGATCTTCTTTGTAAGGTTTCTCATGATATTGGCTTTTGGTTTTGGGGCCTTAGGCAGTTTGGACTGGCTTGGCTTGTGTGGTTTGCAGGTTAGAGGTTGCCTTGTTTGTGGTTTGAAGGGCACCAGCAGCTGAGGATAGAACCACATGGGAATAAGGTTTATTTATGGATGCCAACTGGGACTGGCTTCTGGTGACTATTTGATTTGAAGGAGGAGCAAAGGCACTGTAATTGGATTTGGTTTTGACAAGGGAATTTGAGGAGGTAGACTCCTTAGGGGGAGCCATCCAAAGGAGATTGATTTTTGGAATCTGGCCCGGTAGAAATTCACGGGTAAGAAAGTCAGGGACAGAATTGGTTTCTCCTTTAATATATTCTATTTGAAATTCAAAAATTGAAAGTAAAGCTTGCCATCTGGAAAAAAATTGTTTTGATGCAAGGTTTGAAACATCATTTTGTAAAACATATTTAGCTGCGCTACAGTCAACACGAACTAAAAAGGATTTGTTTAATAATGCATTTTGAAATTTTTATATGCATAATAAAATTGATAAAAATTCTTTTTTGATGGTACTGTAATTCTTTTGGGCAAAATTCCAGATACCAGAGGTGAATTGGACTATTTGTTTTTTGTTATCATTTGGGAGTTTCTGTTTGAGAATTCCTCCGTACCCAATGTCCGAGGCATTAGTTTCGATAATTTTAAAGGCCTTAGGATTAGGGATAAATAGATAGGGAATCTCTTTGACTAATTTTTTGATAGTTTCAACGGCTGAGGTTTGGGCTGGAGACCAGGGAGTGGGTTTTTTCTTAAGCCGAAGGTAAAGAGGTTCGGCAATTTTACTAATTTGAGTAAGAAAATCACGAACGTAATTTAAGCTTCCTAAGAACCTTTATAATTGGGTTTTGTCAAGGATTTGATCAGGAAATTTTTCACCAAAGGTAATGGTACGATCGATAGGGGTAAGGGTACCTCTTTCGATTAGATGGCCAAGAAACCTGACTTTGGTAAGAAAGAATTCCATTTTTCTTTTGGATAACACAAGACCATTTGATTTAATAATTTGGTAAAATATTCTTAAATGTTTGAAGTACTGCTTAACTGAATTTGAGAAGACAAGGACATCATCAATATAGACAATAGTGAATTGTCCATAAGAATTGAAAATGTCATTCATGATCTTCTGAAATTCACTAGGAGCATTTTTTAGGCCGAATGGCATGACATTCCATTCATATAGGCCAAAGGGAGTTGTAAAGACAGTTTTGTATTGGTCTTTTTCATGAATCTGGATTTGCCAGAAACCAGATTTCATATCGAATTTTGAAAAGATTTTTGCTTGATAAATTCTTTGCAAAAGGTCCTTTTAATTTGGGATAGGATATCTGACCCATTGAAGGGCGTCATTTAAGGGTTTGTAATTACTAACTAACCTGGGAGTACCACGCTCGATTTCGGCAGCTTTGTTAACATAAAAAGTTATACAACTCCAAGGAGAAGTACTGGGCCGAATGAGATTTTTGGCCAGGAGGTCATTAATTTCCTCTTTGCATGTTTCTAAAAGAGTTTGATTCATTTGGGAAGGTCTAGCTTTAGTTGGGATTTGGCGGTCTGAGAATCCTGAAGCATAAGGAAGGGAAACCATATGCTACTTACGGTGCCAAAAGGCATCAGTTGATGGAGAAGTTGTTCAAAGGTTCTTTGATGGAGAAGCTCTGCTTTGAGGAAGTTTAATTGTTTAACTTTGTTAAGACTTTGATTAGCGTATGTTGGAGCTTGTAAAAAGGGGAAGACAATTTTTTGTCCTTGGAATTTTGTTGAAATACCATCTTGAGTTATTTTGAAAGGTTTGATTGTTTCTAGAAAAGGTAAACCAAGGATTATGGTTTGGTCAAGATCTTTTGCTAGAATAAAAGTTTGGGGAAGGCAGAGGCCTTTATTGCAAACATGGGTGTTTGAGAATTTGTATTGAACATTCAACTCAGCTCCATTAGCCGTGTTAAGGCGTTGGGTGGTTCGTTCATAGAACTGAGTTGGGATAGTACCTTCGTTGATGTAGTTGAGCTGTGCTCCTAAATCAACAAAGGCAATAGCCGAAAATTTGAATGAAGCATTAATGACTAAGGTTCTGTGAATATACCAATTCTAGCGGGAAATGGCAAGCACAAAACCAGGGGCTTCATTACTAGGTTCCGTTGTGTCTTGGTTTACAAAAGGATTTGTAAATGGTTTATTAGTCGAAGTGGAGGCTTGTTGGTTTTGTTGTTGACTAATGAAGGCTAATTGTTGTTTGATATACTTGATTTCATCCTACAAAGACAGTGGTGGTTTCAAGGGTTTTGATCCGACTATAATGGTCGGGAATATGGGGTTTTGATATTTTATCGAACTTTTGCATAATTTGCTGTAGATTATAAGGTTGGGGAGTATTTTGTGAGGAGACATTTTGTTTGAGATGTTTGAGACAGGCCTTCTTTTGTTCTGGGTAAACATCAAAATGGACAGGTCTATAGCAGAGGCTAGTTTCAATGGCTCCTAAAAGGGAATCATTGAAGTCAAGGAATCTTTGGTCACGAAGAGCTAATAACAAGGATGTGTTAAGTCCTTCACGATGAAGGGGTTTGATGGCCACTTGAACGAGGCCGATATGGACATAATTAAATTTGTTTTTGGTGTATAACTCTTGTAAAGAATTTGGATCAAACAGAGTAATTTCTTTTGTTTCAGGAGTAAAATTAATGGTTTGCTCAACAGTTTTGATGGTCTCCCAAGTTCTCCAATCTTTGTCGTATATTTCTTTGCGGGATACCTTGGGCATATCCCATCTTTGGAGTCGACGGTTGAGATTTGTGGTTTGTTTATCATTAATTTGTTCATCATAACGGAGCACATTAGAACTTGTGCTCGCCTCACTTGCCGATCTCATCGACATGGAGCAAGAAAGACTATTCATAGTTTGAGATAACTTAAACTAGGGGTAATCCTCCTAGATTATTTTTAAGATGGTATTTCCAACATAACTTGGGCACAAACGTGGTCTTCCACTCATCTACCACTCCTCCCAAGAGTCCAAAGGCATATACCGCGTCGAAAAACCGAGAAATAAAAGATTACACAAAAGAAAAGAAATCTGCAAAGTAAAAACCGAATTCCCCCTTCACCCACTTGAAACAAAAAACCCCTTTTTTTTGCTAATGATTCTCTCTCCCAAAAACCCCCTTTTACCCATTGGATAAAAGCCCTCTTTCACCCATTTTGGTCTGAGAACCCCTTTTACCCATTAGGTAAAACCCCTCTTCACCAACTTTAGGCAAAAAAACCCCTTTCATCCATTGGATAAAGATGTTCCCTATTCCCCATTGGCCGAAAAAACCTATAAATATCCCCCTCCTTTGGATTTTACACACCAAAACAACCCCACCTCATTCCATAGTAGTGAAGCTCTGCCCTCTCTCCTCCCCTCCTCCTCTTGAGTTTCTTCGGGTCTTCAGAGCAATCTTCATCAAGATCCAAAATCTTGTTTGGATCTTCGAAGGGTTCTTTGGGACTTTGAAGATCTTCAATCCAAGTTCTTAGTTCAATCCAGTTTTTGCCAAAAGTAGTGTGTTCTTCAACCCCCTCCTTTGAGTGTTCTTGAGTTTTACCAGAAATAGAAACCCCCCTCCCTTGAGGTTCTTCGAATCTACGAAGAGATATTTTTTAAGATCCAGAACTCTGTTTGGATCTTCAAAGTGCTCTTCGGGACTTTGGAGATCTTCAATCCATTTTTAGGTCAATCTGTTTCTTTCTAACAATAGCTGTTCCTAGCGGAAGCCTTGTCCCCAGCGGAAGCTCTATCGGAGTGCCACCTTAGCCCAACCCTCCCCTAACCTATCCCCAGCAGAAGCTCTGCCGGAGTACTAACTCAGCCTAGCCCTCCCCTAGCCTATCCCCAGCAGAAGCTCTGCTAGAGCGCCACCTCATCTTAAACCTGGGAATAGCCTTCCCTAGCTGAAGCTTTGTTCGAATCTAAATCCGAAAGAAACCATTCCTAGCCGGATCCCTGTCAGCATACCATCACAATAAAAGAAAGGAAGTTGGAGGTCAGGAGCATCTTCCCCTGAGCCAGGAGAATCCGAAAGACATTTCGAGCCGGTACTAATCAAGGGCCCACCCCTCTTGACCCGAAACAGGGTTAAGTTTAGGTACAGTTTCTCGACCCCATTTTTATCATGTAGACTTTACATAGACCTTATTTTAGTGCATATAGTAGTTTGAATTCAATTAATGTATATATGTGTGATAACTTAGCCATGTATGTGGAATAATAATAATTTTGAAAAATGTTCGTTCTTAAGCATCTAGTAGGAAGACCGGTCGAACCGGGTAGATTGGGTGTCTAACACCTTCCCAATTCTACAACCTAACACTTACCCTAATCTTTAGACCAGACCAAACTTTAAGCCCATTTCTTAGTAATTGGGCCCACCCCTAAGTCCTAGGCCTATGACCTTTGGTGGTGACTCCAAGCCCCATTTGTATGATCCTGATCCCCGTATTGGACCATCATCAAACCCTGTCTCAAATGACAAATTTTATACTCTTGCAAAATAGGCCTCCATGTATCTCCGAGCGACGACACGGCGGTGCTGGGCCAACAAGCAAAGCACACTCGACATGAACCCCTCCCCTCCCATGAGAGAGAGAGAGGAGAGTTTGACAAGATGTCAACCCATCTCTGGCTGCTACCCTCACATTGGCGACTCCATTGGGAATAAATGTCAAGCTTCCAACACTAGTTGCTACCTTTAAATGCAAGAACACTTTCCAACACATTTGGTTGAAAACATGTTTGGCTAATCCCATGTTTGTAATTCACTAACCGTATCATGCATCATGCTCGAAGTGAAATCATTTGGTGAGGGACTCCTTGTCATGCCTGCACCCTCAGAGAGGTCAGCGTATATCATGGAGAGTACTCTGAGAGCAAATGATACTCGCTTCCTATACAAAAATGGAAGGTATCATCAAACGACGATGATGTTGTTATTGTGCCAGCACCCTTGGGGAGGTCTATGTACTTTATGGCATTCTGAGATCAAATGATGGTTACCCTACATTACACTTTTGCACACAATCACTCACGGTTCCATCACCCTATGGCCAATTGCTTAACTTCGTGTGTAGTCATGAGTAATGGGCAAAGAAGTCACCCCCTTGATCTCGTACCTATGAGTATATCAAAAGGATCACGTACCTTACGTATATAGATCCTGTCAAGGAAGCCTTATCGGTCCTATTACATCTACTGTATACTCAACATCATGTAGAAAATAAATGAAGAAGCTAGGAGCGCCACAAGCTAACTGTAGAACTTGTTTACAATCTTGAAAAGGAATATTTCTACATTATATTCCCGTCTTAAAGAATTGTTTTTTTATGTGGGTTTTGAATAAAAGGTGTCCCTCCTCCTTAAGGAAAAAGTCCAGATACGTGACTCAGGTGCAATCCCGTCAAAGTCACGTCAAGTCCCGAAAAATCTTGAGAAAATCAGGAGGAAGGACACCTAGTGGGAAAAATAGTAAGGAAAGCATGACTTTATTACATGAAATGTCTTATGGGAATATTCTCAACAAGCCATTTGTATGACTCTTCCGCTTATGATATCGAGTGGACTAGGGGCATCAACCCCTATCCACTCCCTATCATTAAGCGGACTAACTTTGGATGAATCATTGGTTGTTAATTTAGTGAATGTGTGAACAAGGGGTTGGAAATTCAAGAATCCTAAAATAAGCCACTTTTGGTTCAGGCACAATTCCACAACTCAAGTATTCTTCGTCGTCCCTTTGGATGCGTCAGGGTAATTGGTTGACTCACTTAAGTCCAATGTCACCTCCGTCATCTCTCTGAGATTGTCTACTACCAAATGATTATAGTCTAGTTAGTAAGGATCCACATGACTCTGAATCACCCGAGCAAGCCTGGGTTTGTCTCGGGGAGACCTTGCAAACTAAAATGGCTGAAGTCAAGAGAGGGATAGCTCAGATATTGTATGCCCTTCAGAACCATCCTAGAGCTGATCCCAGGAATGGGCTGGTACCGGCTACGGGAGATGTGGAACAGAATGGAGCTACAGGTTGTCATATGAACTCTTCCCGAGTTGACTCAGGAGAACCGGAGCAAGTCAGACCAACCAACCCAAGTGGAACCTCACCCACCTTTCCAAATAATCAACGGGGAACCTACTCTAGGGTTCCTTCCCTTAGGTTAATGATTGAAGATGAAGAAGAGGAATATGTAGCACATGTTCACATTGAGCCTCCAGAAACAGAGAAAGAAAGGAAACTCAGAGAGAAATTAGAGAAGTTGGAGAGCATGATTCGAGCGGCTAAAACCTTGGAAGGCTAAATAGTGGATTCAGAGGAAATGAGTTTCATTTCTGGGGTAAGAATTCCTAAAAAATTCAATTGGCAGACTGACAGGTTTGATGGGTCAGGAGACCCCAAGGCTCACCTCAAAGTTTTTCTCAGCATCGCTAAGTCATGGCAACTTGCAAATAACCAGATGGGGCAAGCCTTCATGTTAACCCTATCAAGACCAATACTAAGGTGGCTCACACAGTTGGAGTCATCCCAAACTCAGAATTAGGCAACGATGGTTAAAGCCTTCCCCAAACTATACTCATACAACATTGAAGTGGATGTGAAATGTTGGAAGCTTGAGACGTTGAGGCAGCAGCCTAAAGAAGGATTCACCACCTTCTTGATGAGGTTTAGAGATAAGGCCGCCAGGATGGTAGATCAGTCTTTGGAAGTAGAGCAAGTAGAGATGTTGATAGAGAACTTATCAAAGCCTTATTATGATGTTATTTACTACCAACATCTATAGACTGCGATGGGCCTACTATTCACTTGAGGAAGCATCTTGGGAGAAAGAAGATGAAATCCAAGCTAAATATCCTCATCTTTTTGGACAACCAGGTAACTTCAGTTTTGAGGATGAAATTTTTAAAGAGGGGGGGTAGATGTAGAGCCCTACTCTTTAAACCCGATTTATTGACCGGCTGGTTCGGTTTGGTTTTACAGGGTTCGAACCGAAAAGGATCGATTTTTTACCCTATGGTACATGACTGCAAGGGTGACATCACATGCGGGGTGGCCAGACAAGATTGAGCCAGTACCCAAGGTTTGCACACCTAAGCCATGCCCTTTCACGTATCACAAAACCATGTACAAATAGGAAAGGTATGTCATCATATTGAATGATGACAACTTAGTTAACAACATGTGGCGAGAGCGAGATAAGTGTGAGAATCCATTTTCCCCCAAATATAGCAAGGTTGGATTTGCTTTCGCTAACTGGTTGGTGTCATTGGTAGGTGCGAGACCCACCAGTGTGACCCACCTATTAGGGTAATATGGGCACCAGCAAGCCCAACTTGGGTGAGCATGTGTATTTCAGACTCCTCATCTTAATGAGGCCTTGTACGCCCAATAATGTTGGCTATTTTGGCCGATATCATGATTTAAGGCGTTTTGGTCCATAAAGGGGCAAAACCAAACAAGCCTTAGAAGATATTTAATAGCCTAGGATATAAATTGCATTTATGTTCTCTCTCTCCCATTTATGATTTCAGCTAAGGTTTGGTGAGAGAAGTAAAGAAGAGGGAGAAAAGAGGAAGAAGAAGAGAAGGAAGGGGGAAAATTTTCTTCCCTTGGTTTCCAAAGCCACGACCTACGTTTTTGTCGTCAAAATACTGTCCAGTGCTTGGAGATCTATGTTTTGAGGTAAGTAACACCTTAAATTGTTGGATTGTGATGAAACCCTTTTATGTAAAGTCAAATCAAAGGGATAATGGAACCCTTGTGTGATTTTCTTGAAGGTTTGAGGAAAGGGAAACAAAGATTTGAAGCTATTGAGGTGACAATTTGAGTTTGGAAAGAGGATCCCAAGTTTTGGGGGATTTCGAGCTATGGTATGATTTCCTTCCCTAAATCTTGATGATGACCTAGATCCATGGAATAATCAAGTAAATGAAGCTTAGAATGTATATGAAACGAGGTGGGAACAACCCCCTTAGACCCCCAAGAGGAGAAATAAAGAAAGGAAGAAGAATAGCAAAACCAGCAGAGCATTGGTGGGTAGCACCGATGGGTTGTCAGGCCTACCAGTGTGACCCCCCAATCCTACCTGGGCTTCTAGGCCAACCAGCGGGTAGGACCAACGGGTACCATGACCCACCGGTATGGCCCACCAATCTCTCCTAGGTTAATCGATGAGTATGACCGACGGGACCCACCAGTTTTGGTAGTGCTTTTGGGCCTACAGGAGTATAGGACTGGCGAGTCTGGAACCCGTTGGTAGAACCCATCGGTTCCCTCTCAACCACTCGATGGGTAGGACCGACAAGTACCATACCCACAAGTATGACCTGTCGGTTTGTATCTGTGTGTTGTCTACCTGGGCAGTGGTCACAGGTGGGTTCTCTTACCCACCTGTGTGACCCACCTATAGCCCAAATGAGCTTCGATGGAACTCAAACTTGATGGAAGCCTTCTAAACATTGTTAAGCACATCATGACCATATCTTACGTCATTTATAATTCTGAATTGGACGTATTCTAAATTCTTATCTATGTTAGGTTTCGAGACACTTATTTTCACTTCAGATCTTACCCGTACCGCAGGTGTTGATTCTCCTACAAGATTAGGTAAGTGGGGAGAGGATTTTGACTTTATTTTTGGGAGTGTTTTTGGCATCGCTTACATTCATTTACATAATCTATTGACATCACGAATGCCTTTCTCATGCATATGCTTAAATACTGTTAATGCATTTGGAACTGAATATGTTGTATCTTAAATTTCTAAACGGTTGTTACTTGCTTGGAATCATGAGTGTGAATTTATCAAATGTTGGATTATGATGATGATTTGCTGGATATGTGTGGGATTTCTAGAATAGATGTCGTAGTCAGCTTAGAAACAAATGCATTGGTATGCTGTGGATGGGACGCGGAGGTACTATACAATTGTACTAGCTCATATAGGAGCATGCGGTTAGAATCTTACATTCCCTCATACTATGACCCTTCCCAATAGTGTAGACACCCAATTTTGTCACCCTCCTCTGGCTATGATGAACTATGGATCTTGGACGCGATCTTTCACTTCTTATCGACAGAGATGACAACTAACTGCGGTAATTATTCTCAGAAGCATTCTATACTTACCCAAAATTTTAAGAAAACCCATGCGAGAGAAAAGAAGGGTCCAATTGTGATGTTCCATATACGAAGGAATCCAGTTCAAAGCAACCGTACAAATGCATAGAACTCAAAATCACAATTCCAACGATATATGGCATGTTAAAATCAAACCATCCGATCTTCCATAATCACTCCTAGAAATTACACCTTAACAACCCAAACCCCGCCCATGTGAGCCTCCATGCCTTGTCTTGGATGCCCAAACCCTACCCATGCAAGCCCCACACCTTGCCTTGAGCACCCAAACCCTACCCATGCAAGCCCCCATGCCTTACCTTGATCGTCTAAACCCCGCCCATGCAAGCCCCCACTCCTTGCCTTGAGCACCCAAACCCTGCCATGCGAGCCCCCACGCTTTGCCTTAAGTGCCAAAACCCTGCCTATACGAGCCCACATGCCTTATCCCACACCCCTTTTTATGCCCCACGTGCACCCAAACAAGCCCCACACACACCTTACCAAGCCCTGCGTGCACCCGAACAAGCCTTGCACATACCCGACCAAGCTCCAATGCCCCTATTAAAGCTCTAGCACCCCTGTCGGAGCTCCAATGCCCTTATTGAAGTTCCAGCGCACCTGTTGGAGCTCCAGCGATTCTGTTGGAGGTCCAATGCCACTACTGAAGCTCCAGCACCACTGTTGGAGCTCCAACACCCCTATTATAGCTCTAGCGCCCTTGTTTTAGCCCCATCACCCTTGTTTTATCTCTATTACCCCCGCTGAGGCCCCAATACCCCCATCAGTGATCGAAATCCCCATTCCAGTGATCGATTTTGAGAAGGGATTCCCTCTTCACCTGCTTATGTACCCCACATTGCCCTGCTAGCGTACCCCCTACACCGTGTCCTCCCATTGGTCCAAAAAGGCATCTTTTTACCTTATTGGCCCAAAAAATTACTTTTCCCCCTGTTGGCCAAAGAAACTTACCCTCCACCCATTGGTCCAAAATTTCATGTTTTCACCCCATTGGTTTAAAAAAAATCACTTTTTCACCCCATTGGTTGAAGAAATTCCTCTTTCCTCCCCATTGGTCCAAAAATTCTATAAATACTTTGGTTTGACATACCATATCAATCCAAGCCTCCTAGTGAGCATTCTTTGTAGAGAAGCTCTGTCCTCTCTCCTCCCCTTCCCCCCTTGAGGTTTTTCAAGTTTTCGGAGAGATCTTTATAAAATCCGAAGTGTTATTTGAGCCTTCGAGACTCTTCAATCCTTTGCCTTCTTTGAGTGAGATTTTTGTGTAGGAAAAATTTTCCCTTAGTCTCCCACCCCCTCTTAAGGTTTTTCAAGTCTTTGGTGAGATTTTTATAAGATCTGAAGTGTTCTTCGAGCCTTCAAAGTTCTTCAACCATTTAGATTTCAGCCTATTCCCAGCGGAAGCTCTATTGGAGTGCCACCTCAGCTTTATCCTCCCATTGCCCATAATGGAAGCTCTACCGGAGTGCCATCTCAGCTAAAACCCGAAAGTTGCCCATCCCTAGCAGAAGCTCTACCAAATCAACACCATAGTCAAAGTCCGACAACAACCATTCCTAGATAGAACTCTATCCAAATATTACCACAGTCAATATCTCTCAAGAAATGAAGTTAGACATCAAGACCATCTTCCCTTGAGCCAGGAGAATCCAAAAGACAGTCCGTACCAGTACTAATCAGGGGTCCACCCCTCTTGACCTGAAACAGGGGTTAAGCTCAGGTATAATTTCTTAATTGAATCGCCATAATGTAGACTTTAAATTGACCTTGTTTTTGTATACATAGTTATTTAAATTCAGTTCATGTATAAATGTGTGATAACCTAGCCATGCATGATGAATAGGAATAATCGTGAAAAATGTTCGTTCTTAAGCATCTAGTAGAAAAATCGATTGAATCGGGTAGATTGGGTGCCTAACACCTTCCTAATTCTACAACCTGACACTTACCCTAAATCTCTGCACCAGACCAACTTTTGGGCCCTCTTCTCAGGAATTGGACCCACCCTTGCATCCTTGGCCCATGATCCTAGGTGATGACTTCAAATCCTTTTTGCATGATCCCAATTCCCTGTATTGGACCATCATCAAAACCCTGTCTCAATGACGAACTTTACTTTCCTACGAAATAGGCCTCCATGTATCTCTGAGCAGCGATATGGCAATGCCAGGCCTGTGGGTAAGCACATACGATACACCCCTCCCTAAGAAAGAGAAGGAGAGGAGAGAGGCCGAATGTAAGTCTTTTTTCTCCCCCCAAAGGGGAAGAGAGAATCTCTAGCAGCTACTCTCATAGTGGCGACTTTGCTGGGGATAATCTCAAGCTTCCAACACTAGATATGCTACTGCTAAATGCAAGATTATTTTCCACCACATTAGTTTGAAAATATGTTTGTCTAACCCCATGTTTGTAATTGTACTCGCTAACTGCATCATGCATCGTGCTTGAAGTGAAATCATTTGGCGAGGGACTCTCTGTCATACCTGCACGCTTGGGGAGGTCAGTGC
Organism: Macadamia integrifolia; assembly: GCF_013358625.1. Lineage (NCBI taxonomy): Eukaryota > Viridiplantae > Streptophyta > Magnoliopsida > Proteales > Proteaceae > Macadamia > Macadamia integrifolia. The sequence goes on from NW_024868251.1 coordinate 40,862, forward strand.
ATGTTATGGAGAGTACTTTAAGATAAAATGGTAGTCATTTCCTATACAAGGGTGTGGGGTATTTTTAAACAGCGAGGATGTTCATAATTGTTCCAGAACCCTCGAGGAGCTTCGTGTATTTTATGACATTCTGAGATCAAATAATGATATTTTCAAATTACCCTTTTACACACAATCACTCACAGTTCTACCACTCCATGGCAGTTGCTTAAACTCATGTGTAGCCATGAGTAATGGGCAAGGAAGTCACCCCCTTGATCTCGTACCTCTGGGTATATCAAAAGGATCACGAACCTTGCATATATAGATCCTATCAATGAAACCTTGTCGGCCCTATTGCATCCACTGCATGCTCGCATCATGTTGGAAATAGATGGAGAATGCTAGGAATGCTATAGCTGATCTATAGAATTTATTTGCGGTCTTGTAAAGGAATTTTCCTATAATGCATTTTAGTCATAAAGAAATGCTCTCTTAAGTGGGTTTCAAATAAAAGGTGTCCTTCCTCTTTGAAATAAGATATGGATGGTTTGGTATACACGATCTTGGCTGATTTCTGTCAAAGTCCCATAAAATGCCAAATTATCTAAAAGACTTGAGGAAACTAGGAGGAAGGACATCTAGTGTGATAAGATTAAGGAAAGCATGACTTTAACAATGAAAATGTCTTAATAGGAATATTCTAGTCAAGCCATTTGTCTAAATCTCCCACTTATGACATTGAGTGGACTAGGGGCATCGACCCCTACCCACTCCCTATCATTAAGTGGACTAACTTTGGATGGATCATTGGTTGATGATTAAGTGGATGAATGATTAAGGGGTTTGGGAATAGAAGAATCCTAAAATAAGCCATTTTTGGTTCAGGCACAATTCCACACCTCAAGTACTCCCCGTGGTCCATTTGGACACGTCAGGTAATCGGTTGACTCGATTAAGTCCAGTGTCACATCTATCATCTCTCTGAGATTGTCTACTTCCAAGTGATTACAACCCAGTTCACATGGATCCACACATCCCTGAATCACCTGAGCAAGCGTGGGTCCGCCCCGTAGAGACTTTGCAGACAAAAATGGCTGAGGTCAAAAGAGGAATAGCCCAGATACTACATGCACTCTAAAACCCTCCCATGGATGAACCAACACAAGCTACAAGAGAGTTGGATCAGAAATGACCTATGGGTTATTGTGGGAATTCTTCCCGAGTTGACTCAAGAGAACCAGAGCAAGTCAGGCCAACCGATCAGAAAGGAGTTTCACCTACCCATCCAAATGTTCAATGGGGGACCTATGCCAGGGTCCCTCCTCCCAAGGTAGTGATTGAAGATGAGGAAAAAGATTTTGTAGCACACATCCGAATGGTACCTCTAGAGATAGAGAGAGAAAGAAAAGTCAGAGAGCAATTGGAAAAGTTGGAAAGTATGCTCTGAACAGGAAAGAGTTTGGAAAGCCAAATAGCAGATTCTAGTGAAATGAGTTTCTTCTCTATGGCAAGAATCACCGAAAAGTTCAAATGGCAAACTAATAGATTTGACGAGTCAGGTGACCCTAAGGCTCGTCTTAAAGTCTTCCTTAGCATCACCAAGTCATGGCAGCTTGCTGACAACCAGATGGGACAAGCCTTCATGTTAACCCTATCAGGACCAGCACTCAAGTGGCTCACCCAGTTGGAATCATCCCAAACCCAAAATTGGACAACCATGGTGAAAGCCTTCACCAAATAGTAGTTATACAACACCGAAGTGGATGTGAAGCATCTGGAGCTTGAGATGTTGAGGCAACAACCTAAAGATGGATTCACCGCCTTCCTAATAAGGTATAAAGACAAGGCTGCCAAGATGGCAGACCAGCCTTCAGAAGTAGAGCAAGCAGAAATGTTGATTGAAAACTTGTTAAAGCCATATTGTGATGTCCTATATTATCAACACCTGCAAACTTTTGATGCCTTGATAGCCACCAGGACACGTGTGGAAAACCAAATTCTAAGAGATGCTCAATATCAAGGATCCTCCCAAGATGTAGGAAAGAACACCAGAGTTGGATGGGGAAAGGGTCCCGAAACCAATGTGGTAGGGGCGGTCCAACAGTCAGTCTCACCATCACCTCTTCATCACCATTCGTGATACAAGCAGATACTTCTACTCAAAAGGCTCCTCACTTGAAGAGACAATTCACTAATTTGGGAATGCCTATGATAGTAGTGTATGAAAAGCTAAAGAAACAAGAATTTCTAGGGACAGTGGCTCCAAGAGTAATCATCAACCCTCCTCCAGCTTGGTATAGAGATTATGAATATTGTGCTTACCACACTTAGAAAAGGCACAACATTAAAAGATGCTTGGGTTTGCAACATGCAATTAGGGATTTGGTAGACAATGGGACTATTGAAGTCAATGTCAAGCAATCTCTTAATGTCAATACCAATCCACTCCCAAACCATGGAACCGTCAACATGCTGGCAACAATGAGTGATTGGAAAAATTGGGATCCTCGGTTCTTTGATCCAACCGATTTTATTAGGGATTCTAAGAAGCACCTAGAAGAGAGGTGTGTTGAGTGGAGAAAGAAGTTCTTACTTGTGCAAAAATTGTCTCTTCCTCTGGAATTGGTAGGGCATGTCAATGGTCTCATTAAGGATGCTTGTCAAAAGGAGTCAGACTCCTTTCGAAGGGCCGTTCATAAGTATCAGTTGGATGAGCACTTTTGTCATCCCCTGTTCTATGATCATGTGAACAACCTAGACGAAGAGATAGCAAAGAGTGATCCCACTCAGTTGATCACACCCCTAGCCCGGAAGAATCACATAAATACCCACACTTATAGGAGAGCCATGAGTTAAAGGGTTATGGCCATATAGACTCCCAAAAGAGAAGAATCCTCAGAAGAAGAACTAGAAGATTAGGTATCCGCTATCCCTCCTTCATCATCAACAAGGGGATCCACTATACCATAACTTCAACCTCCACTATACTACCAACCTTTATCACACCATTTGCTATACCACCAACCTCCTCATATCACCAACCTCCACCATATCATCAAGGAGAAGGAACCTCCTCATCTTATCACCCACTATCTTCATCACAATACCCTATCTCTAATATCACATCACCTTTGTATCACCCCGCTTCATATCCCTCATCACCCTTATACCAATCCCATTCCCATAGTTCAGTGGATAATCCAAGAGAAGAATGGATAGGTGGATACAATTGGAAGGATATGCTTGCCCTTTCGTATTCTCCAAAGATGACTTCGTCAACAAGTTCAGTGAATGTCTTAGGGGAAGATCAAAATAATGATCCTACATCTATGATTCAGTCCACTGTACCTCAGGAGGACAACCCGGAGAACACTGAAGAAGTAACAGATGATCTCCTTAGAATAGTAATGGCATTGGAAGTTGGAGAACAAATCAAAGAGCATACCTCCCTAATTCATATACGGGAGTGACACGGAGGATGATGACAAGGATGAGAGCGAAGCTGAGAATGATGGAGATGACTCTAATTCTCAAATTGATGATGAGTACTTGGACTGGGACAACAACTAGTGGCCTTAGGATAATAACGAAGATGATGAGTCCGGATATTATTCTCCAAGGGATTTAGGAGGATATTCAATATTTGCCATCAGTGAAGATGACCTAAAGATTGATCCTACCGATGCAATCCAGTCAACGCTCACAATTCACGTGGAAAGAGAGGAGCTAGCATTAGATTCAGAAGATAGTGAAGGGTATGAGATCACTTTTGAGGGTGAAGCAAACCCCATAGCAGAACACTTGGGTTTTATCTATAATCTTTTGGTTGACATTAAACTCGAGGCTAATGAAATTGATCAAATGTTAGGAGAAGTGGCCACTAGTGAACACTGCTATACTGAGCAGTTGAAAATACTTGAAAAAGTAGGGGGCATGCCACGCTTGCAGAAATGATAGATAAAGCAGTTTTACGGATTTCTAATGTAGTTAAGAAGGTACGAGCCTGGGCTCTGGATATTTGTGGAGGGCCTCGACCTCCCACCCCAAGCCAAGAAGGGGAATCTAAAGACGAAGATGATCCCATGGTAGGGATAATTACCATAACAAACAGTGATGATGAAGATTGTTATCCCATAGAAATCATTGTAAAGAAACCTGTCAATGTGTTGGAGACTCAGAGTGGAAGGGATAATAAGGCCAAGGCCCTAGCCGTAGAACAGTCAAGGACTAATGAGGCAAGAATCAGTGGCTTGAAGAAAGAACCGAAGAATCCAATCCTGGCCCAACTCAAGAAGGCCCAGGCCAACATCTCAATATGGAGATTCTTGATGGCCTCCCCCACACACTGTGAAGCCATCTTGAAGTCTCTCTCCAATGTGCAAGTGCCAATCGAGATAGATCCGGTGCATCTCTTGTGTGGTACACAGTAATTAATGTTCTTAAAATTTGAACTCTCCAAAGGAGCCCAAAACAATAAGGCTCTACACATCACGGTAGATTGTCTTGACAAGGTGGTCCCCCAGGTTCTCATTGACAACGGGTCCGCTTTGAATGTTCTACCCTTAAGATCGAAAAAGAGTATTGGCATTAACTTGGAAGAGATGAGGCCGTCAAAACAAACCATACGGGCATATGACAACACCAAGAGGAAAATCCTTAGCTTCCTTGCCATCATCGTAATGATTGGCCTAGTGAAGTTTGATATTGATTTCCAGATCATTGATATACCAGCGTCTTTCAACATGCTCTTAGGAAGGCCGTGGTTACATCATACGAAGGCTATATCTTCTAGTCTCCATCAGAAAATGAAATCCATTTATGAAGGGAAGGTGATTACCCGGAGACCCCAAAGTGGTTAACACCTTAGCTAACATTGAAAATGGAGAAGAACAAGACCAGGAAGTTCAACTTAGTGGTTTTAAAATAAAGGAAACTTGTGCAGCACTCGCCAAGGAAACGCCAGATGAAAAGTTTTTGACTAACTATGAAGCTATATGGAGCCCTCCGGTGAACCAAATGATGAGGAACATGTAATACTTCCTAGGGATAGGATTAGGAAAGTATCATCAGGGTGTTTCAAAATTACCTATTCTAGTGATTAGCAAAGGAAGGATTGGTCTTAGGTACATTCCTCAAACCCCCGGACCAAGGAGCAAGAATGGTAGCAAAGGGCGGAAGGTACTAAGGATGACCAGGAAAATATCCCCCTCTTACTACCCCACTCTTAACGAGTACTTTGAAAGGGAAGGAGAAGATTTTCCCTTTTATGGAAATGTTGAACCGTGGTTTGATGAAACCGCCGCAAAGATGCAACAAGGATTTGAGGTATTCTTTCAAGATGAGTTCGACTGGGTAACTCATGAGGTAGAACAATAGCAAATGCTAACCAAAGAAAGTGATCAAGACAGTTGCATCACTGGGATAGCAAAAATTACACTATTTGAGAATGGGTCTTCCTCTAGTAACCCACAACATTGATCCGGTCGAAGGAGGCACCAAGCCCTCGAGCCCTCTTGAGAAGAGAATGGGAAAAGAAAATAAGCCTCAGCTGGAGTTTACAGCTTCCCATTGGTTTGAAAAGCTACATTTGCACCCTCCTACAAGAACCAAGAGCCCAAGAGCTACATAAGCTCAAGCCGAGGCCTTTTAGAGGAAGAAGCATATAAGCGAAGAAAAGAAGGGCATAAAGAATGTTGGTCTGCATGTACTATACCCAATCAACTACAATAGGAAGGTTCGTAAGGGTGGTTAAAGATGTGACCAAGGCATCGGGATGGCCTCCCTTAATAGGCTTGAAAAGATGGACTTTATAGAAAGGGGATTGAACAGTCTCCACCAATACTCACCTCTCAAAAAGTTTGGCTTCAGGGAACAAGAAATTGACTAGCTGGTATTTATGAAGAAGCAAGCACCTATCTAGAAGAACCATTGCACTATTGAAGAACCTAAGCAACATTACTAAGTCTTTGGTTTAGTGCTACTACAGCCACAGTGCGCGTATACTCCGGGTACGAGTCGCGAACTCCATCCCGCGATACGCCCATAGGGCTGTCGGAGAAGGCCCACCGTGAGTACTCTAAAAAGTAAAAATATGTCGACCACCGGCTCTCAAAAGAAATGTAAATGACTGAAATTAAAGGTGCTGACTCCAGCAATTTAAAAACAGTACGATTGGCCCTCTTGAATAGACCACCGGGGTTGCCGACTGTCCTAATGACCCGCCAGGCGTTATGTCTAACCGCCACAGTGACCCGACAACCGCGACCACTGCTTCCCCCCAAATGGTAACCCAACACCTTAACCCCTGTTGGGAAGGGTCGTAGCACGGGATGGTGAAAATCCTAAACCGCATGCTCCTATATGACAATAGTACGATTGCATAGTGCCACCGCGTCCCATACCACGGACCACCAATGCACTCGTTTCCAAGCCAACTACGGCATCTAGTCTATCAATGCATCATGCAGAATGATGTCAACATTCAATCACATAAGCATCTCATCACTTGGCGTTTAGAAAGTAAACATAGCACACATGCATAACAACGTGAGGATGACTAATCTACATAGCATTTTCATGATGGCATGACTAGACTAGATACAATTTAAATGAATACCAAACAATGCCTTGAAATAAGGCCAAATGTCTTCTCCCCACTTACCTGTAGTGTATAAGGATTCCCGTTCGGTACGGGTGAGATCCTATGCGAGACGCGTAGGATTTGGTGAACCTAACAATATTGAGCGGGGTTAGTACTTCACCATTTTAGAATCAAAATTAACATGATCTAATGACATGATCATGTTTAGAATCCTAAAAGGAGGTCACACGTCCGATTTGGGTCCAATCGGACATAAAAATCACATTCGAGGCCCCACAGGTGGGTCAGACAGCCCACCTGTCTGGCCCATCGGTCTGGCCCATCGGTCTAAACCGACGGGCAGGTTGGCCCGCCTGTTGGCCCATCGGTCTGGCCTACCGATTGGGCCAGAGGGGCCTGTTAAGACCGACGGGCAAGGTGGCTCGTCGGTTAGCTCACCGGTTGTGCCCGAAGGCCCTGCCCTCTCAGGCGGGTGCCCACATCTGGCCCACCGGTCTTGGCGGGAAACCTGCTGTTTCTTCTCAACTTCCTCCATTATTTGGGGATTCAAATGGGGCCTTTTCCCAATCCATTCTTCACACTTTCAAAGTCTTATAGGATGGTTCTAACCTAGATTTAGGTTAGATTCAAGTGATGGGAAACCATCTTACCTTCTTTGCTTAAGAACACCTTCAAAACCCCAAAATCACTTCAAATCCACAATGCTTCTCCAACCTTGTCAATACCTCTTCAAATCCTTCAAGATCAACACATAAATCATCTATCAAACCTTAGATTCATCATTTCAAAGGGGATTTACAAGATCTCAAGAAACCCTACTCGAATCAAGGGTGTTACTTGGGTATGGTGAATGTTTAAGGAACCCAACTTTGCTTATCTCTAAATGTAGATCTAGTGTTGAAGATCACTCTTCTGGCGCCGGAATGGGAAGATCAAGCTTCGGCGCCACTGAAATCCTTCTCTTCTTCCTCTTCCTTCTCTTCCCTTCTTCTTCCCTTTCTTTTCTCACTCCTCTTTACTATCCTCACCAACGTACGAGCGTCATAAATGAAAGAAAAGAAAATCATAAATGATATATATATATACTTCTTAAATAACTAAATAGTTCACATGGATGGGTCACTCAGGTGGGTGGGTGCGCCCACCTGTCCGCCCACCTGAGGGCCAAAACTTAGAATTTTGACAGAGTTCGGGCCTCAGCGCGAACCCCACCCTTGGCATGCGATGTAATATACATATACACCTTAATATATGGCTACAATACCTGCTTTATCCGTACATGGCCTTATGATAGGTGCATGTACACGGCTTGGGTACTCCCGTCTCTTCTGACATCGGCTCGGACTTGTCGGGCCAGCCGGTGTTTAAGGTCACCCTTTCCATCATAGTCCATAAGGAGCCCGCTCTAACTTTCTCCTGTTCGGGTCCTGCATAGTTAAACTGGGTCAACCGTGTAATCAGACCGGGTTTAAGAAGTAGGGTATTACATTTACCCCCCCTTCTGAAAAATTTCGTCCTCGAAATTGCGTACCTGGTTGATCAAAAAGATGAGGGTACTTGGCTCGCATTTCATCCTCTTTCTCCCAAGATGCTTCTTCAAGTGAATGATTAGCCCATCGCACCTTTACATAGGAAATGGAGCGGTTGCGAAGGGTCTTCACCTTTCGATCCAAAATTTCAGCTGGTTGCTCTGTATAGGTCATGTCAGCTTCAAGGTATTCTGGCTCCACGGGTACTACATGAGAGGGATCATGAACGTATCGCTTCAACATGGATACATGGAATACATTATGAACGTCCCCGAGTGAAGGTGGCAGAGCAAGCATGTAGGCTACTGAGCCAACCCGGGCTAAGATCTCAAATGGTCCAATGTATCTTGGGCTCAACTTCCCCTTTCTGTGAAACCTTTGCAACCCTTTAGTAGGAGAGATCTTGAGAAATACCTTTTCTCCTGACTGAAATTCAATGTCTTTTCTACGGGTGTCCGCATAGCTCTTTTGACGGGACTGAGCTGCTTTAATCCGTTCTCGAATAACGTCGACTTTGTCACAAGTCATCTGTATCATCTCAGGTCCTAACATTCGACGTTCACCTACCTCATCCCAATACAAGGGAGTTCTGCACTTCCTGCCATATAACGCCTCATACGGAGCCATCCCAATTGTAGCTTGGTAGCTGTTGTTATAGGCAAACTCTATAAGAGGTATATATTCTTCCCAACTGCCACTCATCTCCATTGTACATGCCCTGAGCATGTCCTCTAATATCTGTATGGTTCGCTCCGACTGACCATCCGTCTGTGGGTGGAAGGCAGTACTCAAATTCAACTGTGATCCCAAGGCACGCTGTAAGCTTTTCCAAAATCTGGAAGTGAACCTTGGATCCCTATCTGATACAATGCTCACTGGCACTCCATGCAAGCGCACTATGTTATCCATGTAAAGTTGTGCTAGTTTGGCCATAGAGAACTTGGTTTTGATGGGAATGAAATGAGCAGTCTTGGTAAGCCGATCAACGATCACCCATATCGTGTCCATTCCCTTAGGTGTACATGGTAGTCCGGTGACGAAGTCCATTGTAATCCTCTCCCACTTCCATTCTGGTATTGGGAGTGGCTGAAGAGTACCATAAGGTCGATGCCTTGTAGCTTTTACTTTTTAGCATGTGAGACAAGTCGTCACATACAGAGCTATTGTGACTTTCATGCCTGGCCACCAGTAATTTTGTTTGAGGTCTTTGTACATCTTGGTACTTCCTAGGTGAAGTGAGTACTCGAAGCTATGTGCTTCTCGCACTATCTTGTCTTGTATATCCAAATGATCGGGTACACACAATCTACCTCGAAACATCAATGCCCCATCACTGGCTAAGACAAAATCTGGGTCGTTCATTGTTTGATCTTGAACCTTAACTCTGATCCACTACAATTCAGGATCCAAAGGTTGTTTCATTATTACCTCTTGCCTAATAGCCGGATGCACCTGTAGAGCCATCAAGGATACAGTCAACCATTTAAGGTTTTCTGGTTGACGTTCCAATTCTAAGGTTGCTCCTTCATACAAGAGGGCTTCATCCATTAGCATCGCCTCTTGCACGAGTGGTGGGCTGACTGCTAAGCATGAGAGTGACACAGTCTGTGCCTTCCGACTCAACGCATCTGCCACTACATTTGCCTTGCCGGGATGATACTGAATGTTGCAGTCATAATCCTTCATGAGCTCAAGCCATCTCCTCTGTCTCATGTTCAGATCCTTCTGGTTGAAGATGTACTTCAGACTTTTGTGATCACTATATATCTCACACTTCTCCCCATACAAATAATGTCGCCAAATCTTAAGGGCAAAAATGATTGCGGCTAGTTCTAAGTCATGAGTGGGGTAGTTCTTCTCATACTCCTTTAGTTGTCGGGATGCATACGCTATTACTTTACCGCGTTACATGAGAATGCAACCCAAACCAACTTTGGAGGCATCAGTGTAGACTGTCATTCCACTTGTGCCTTCAGGGATGGTTAACACCTGGGCCGACACCAACCACTTCTTCAATTCCTGGAAACTCTTCTCACATTCCTCTGCCCAGTCAAATTTCACACCCTTTTTGGTTAATTTAGTCATTGGTGCTGAGATTCGGGTGAAATTCTCGATGAAACGCCGGTAGTATCCAGCCAAACCCAAGAAGCTTCTAATTTCAGTGACATTCTTGGGGCTTTCCCATTCTACTACTGCTTTCACCTTATCGGGATCTACTTCGATTCTGGCCTTAGACACTACGTGCCCCAGGAATCCAACTTGTTCAAGCCAGAATTCACACTTGCTGTACTTGGCAAACAATCATTGTTCTCTCAACCTCTGTAACACCATTCTCAAATGTTGGGTGTGCTCCTCTTCTGTCTTGGAGTAGATCAAGATGTCATAAATAAAAATAATTACCCATTTATCGAGTACATCGTGAAATACTCGATTCATTAAATCCATGAATGATGTCAGTGCATTGCTTAACCCAAAAGATAACACTAGGAACTCATAGTGACCATACCGAGTCCTGAATGCTATCTTCGGGATGTCGCTGCTCTTTATCTTGAGCAGATAATAGCCTGATCTAAGGTCTATATTTGAAAATACCCTTGCACCCTGTAGTTGGTCAAATAAATAATCAATGCGTGGCAAAGGATACCGGTTCTTAATGGTTAGCTTATTCAACTCCCGGTAATCAATGCACATACGCAAGCTGCCATCTTTCTTCTTGACAAACAACATTGGGGCACCCCAAGGTGAGACACTTGGGTGAATAAACCCCTTTTCCAATAGTTCCTGCAACTGCAACTGCATCTGCAACTCCTTCAATTCAGCTGGTGCCATCCTGTACGAAGCCTTAGATACTGGAGCTGCTCCTGGAGTCAAATCTATGGCAAACTCCAACTCTCTATCAGGTGGTAAATGCATCAAATCATCTTGGAAGATGTCGGGAAACTCTTTAACCACCTTTACTTCTTCTAGAGGTGTAATCCTTGCTTCAACATCAAGCACCGATGCTAAGTAGCCCTGACATCCATTCTCCAACAATTTTATTGCTTGAAGGGCGGAGACGAGGACCTTTCTCACCCGTTTCATTTTATTTGCTCGGTATACCAATTCTCTTCCTTCATCATCTGTCACCCTAATCAGCTTTTCAGCACACATCACATTAGCTCAATGAGCTGACAACCAATCCATGCCCAGTATAAGATCAAAATTCTACATATTGAACTTAATGAGTTGTGCATCAAAGTTCTTCCCACTAATTTCCACTGGGCACGGCTCATACACCTCCTTCAACTGTGTAACTTTACCAGTAGGCATACTAACAATCATTCCATGATCTAGGATCCTGGGTGGCATCCCAAGTTTCTCGGCAAATCTCTTAGATACGAATAAATGTGTAGCTCCTGAATCGAATAAAACATAGGCTGGTATGCCTGATATAGGTAGGACACCTAGTGTAACAATGCATATAATTTCAGCAGGTCATCAATATTTAACATAAGGAAATTCTTAATTTAAAATGTACCTGCTACTACTTCTGTACTGGCCTCAGCTTCCTCAGCTGATAGGGCATACATCCTTCCCTGCGGTTGATTTCCTCGAGTTAAGGGAGGTCGGTACGCCGAGGGCTGACTGGAGGGCAAGGCTGGTCTGACCCGATAGTCTTTAGCATATTGCCCATAGGAATGGCAGTTAAAGCAATGAATCTAAGATGTCGAAACTGGGGCGGGGCCCCTCTGCACTTGACCTGTTGAAGATGGAGGTCGGGGTGGCCTTGGAATTGTAGGTGCCGCAGTAGTGTTCGGGCAAAAAGATGTGGAGCCCGAACCACCAGCTGGTCTAGGAGGGTAGCCAGATGGCCTATAAGGCTGCCTATATGTAGGCCCAGAACTGTACGACTCACGGTATGCCTTGGAGGAGTTACCTATATCCGGAAATGGATTTGTTCTCTTCCACAGTCCAGGGTGAGGGACTGTTCTCCCTTCTGCTTATCCTCCATGGTCTTGGCCTTCTGCACAATCTGGCCATAGTCGGTCAAATCCAAGAGCTCCAGTACAGACCCAATGGATGCCTTTAGGCCCTTTAGAAATCTCACAACCTTCTCTTCAACTGTCCTCATATGCCTAGGGGCAAAATGGAACAAGCTCTCAAACTACTATTGGTACTCAAGGATAGTCTTATCTCCTTGAGTTAAGGCCATAAATTCAGTCTCCTTGCGGTCTCTGAAGCTGCGTGGGTAGTGATTGTCCAAGAACAACTCCTTGAACTGTTCCCAGGTGGGTTCCAGATGGGTGGCCAATAATATGGGCTTAGAGGCTTGCCACCAAGAGTTGGCCTCCTTCTTGAGTTGCAACCCCACACAAATGAGTTTCTGTGCATCCATGCACTCAATCACCTCAAATATTTTCTCTAGCTCCTAGATCCACTGCTCCGGCTCCAGAGGATCACTCCCCACCTTAGAGAATATAGGTGGCAAGTTCCTCTTGAATGACTCCACTACCTTTAACGTATTATTCGTCGGTGGGTAATTAGGAGCATAAGCCGGATAATAAGAGTATGGAGGGGGCACCCCATACGGAGGAATACTTAATGGTGGAATTGGAGGTGTACCTCCCACTTGTGGCCCCGTGCCAGACCCTACAAGTGGGTCCTGTTGAGTAAGTATCTGGGGAGGTTGACCTGACTGAGAAAGGTCCAACTGTTTCTGAATAGTAGTTATAAATGCTTGCTGTTGCTAAAGCATTTTTTTCTGGAAAGCCTGTTGTGACTGCTGAATTATGGTAGCAACATCCCCCGGAGTAATAACCGGTGGAGGGTCCGGAAGTGTAGTCATAGGTGGGTCCCCAAATGCCTCACCCTAACCAAGGGTCTCTGAAGGTGGTGGAGGTGAGGATTGCCCCACAGAGCGGGACCCCCTGGGATTCGATGGTCGACCGACCGGACGAGGACCACGTGAGGTACCTCGGGCATTACTACCGGATCTAGTACGTACCATCGTATCCCTGTACCTGAAACATATCACACACCATATTGGTTAAACACCATAGAATTGATATCGACACACAATTATATGCCAACACATAGGGTATTATAGTGTATGATAGTCTGTAACTAACCGCAACTTAATTCCAGAATACAGGGCTAGTGCTCCAACAAGTATGTCAATGGTCCCACTTGACCATAACATATTATTATAAGAATAATAACAATAATCATAATAATTATATCAATAATAATAAAAATCCCATTTTTTTCCAAGTTTTCTCTCAACCGATGGGTGACACCGACGGGCAGGTTGGCCCGCCAGTCGGCCCGTCGGTCTAAAACTTCAACCGATGGGCTAACACCGGTGGGCAAGATGGCCCGCCGGTCCTGACCGAGCGATAAATCACGAACAGGGCATTAAACCCTGTTCATCCTTATTTCCTTTCATTTTCCTCTCTCTCTCTCTCTCTCTCTCTCTCTCCCAGGCGATTTTGGAGAGCATTTTGACGCTTCCAATCGTGATCTCACTCAACGATCCGGCGCTTTTGGGAAGAATCAACTCCTCTACTCACAAGTAAGTTTCTTCCTCCTCTTCTTCTCAGAACCTATACTTGGGGGGTAGAACTCATGTGTAGACCTTAATCTAGGTTCTTTTCCCATGTTTCCTTCCATAGAACAATGTTTGCATGTGAATGTGATGTTTCTATTGTGATTTATTTCTAGTTTTAGGATTTACTTCTCCATTTTTGAGAGAAAACCCCAACCGTGCCCTAGTTTTCTCAAATTTGGAGATTTCTTCAATTCTTGCTCTTTTTCCCCAATTAATAACTCAATTGCAATGCATTATGTTTGATTTGTACTTAACATGCTGTAGAGATCATAGAAAGTCCCTTATGTTTGAAATCCCATTTCTTCCCATGAAAATCCATCTTTTGTGTTAGGTTTTCTTTGATTTTTCTTTACATCTTTTGGCATTTGTGGACCTCAATAGCATATTAGCGTCTGCTTTTTGCTTGTTCTTGATTTCACTACAACTGCATTTCAGTCTTAGACCTGTAGCTTCAAGCTTTCTCTATTGTGAGTTTTTTACACTTTTTCTTAGATTGGACTTGCACCTTGAGAATCGGGGTTTTCTCCTTCCTTAATTGTCATGCTTTATATGCCTTTTGTTGCATCACTGTTTTGCCATAATCTCTGTCTTGTCACTGTCCAGGCATTTCATTTATAGACTTTTTATCGTTTCTCACTTGTCACATTTTGTCACCTTCTATTTCTTCCCATGCTTTCTATTTTGTCACTTACCCTTCTTTCCTCTTTTTCTTTCTAGGATGTCATCTCGCAAAGGTAAGGAGCCCGCATCCTCTGGCACCCGACGTAAGACCACCGCTTCTAAGCGGAAGAGTGTGGGAACTAGTTCTCCAGCCCCCCGTATAGGGAGACCCAGACTTGCCCGGTTTGATCCTTCCGACTACGATGAGGAGCTCTTCTGCTGTTCAGAGGCAGCAACCAACTGGCCGGCCTTCGGAGGGAGGTACGGCTGGTGAACTCGAGGTTTGACTACTACGACCATCGTCTCAATGTCAACTCTAGACCTCAGGCGAATGTAGTAGTATTGGACGACGACGACGACGATGATCAGTGAGGACTTAGTTCATCCACACCAGCTTCTCACCTGTTCCATGATGTCCATCCTATTGTATTTTTCTTTCTTTTCTCAATCTTGTACTTTCTCTATAACTGGACTTATTTGTGGGATAACGTGTTTTGACAGTGGTCTGTGGTGGATTTGTATATTTGAATACTTATGTATTTTAGTTGTGATGTCTTTTATTAATTTGATCATTGATATCTATATATATGTGGATATGTTGTTTATCAGGTGTTTGTGTGAAAATTTTTGGAAATCTCATTTTACGCTGTTATGCTGTCAAAATTTCGTCAAACTTGTACTCGATGGGTTATGACACCAATTAATTAACCTTTTATTCTCTCTCATGCATGCCATGAATGCAATATCTAAATGCAACCATTTTTATTCCTTTCTTTCTTTGGCTTTTAACTCTTTAAGGTTTTTACATTAACCCAATCCTATTTCCTATTATAGATTCTATGGGGTCTAATGGTATGCTGTGAGTGGAGCAGAGCATCACGCTCTGATACCACCGTTGTCACACCCTGTTCACATAGAACCGGGCCAGTGACCGGGTTAACATCGGTTAACCCAAACCTGCCAGGATCATCTGATATAGTATTCCACCACAGTATACACACAACTAAGAAAGTATTCATCAGTTCAGCAGAAGACTTGGTTTACCTATGAATATTCCCATAATACTCGATACCCAAATTGTAATACAATAGTTAAGTATATGTGGGCCCGCAGGCATGATATTTACACAAAAAGAATACAATTTACATATCAAATACTCAAAGGAATCATAAAAAATCAGATAGTACAGCTCAACTCGGTATCAATGTAGAGCTCAGCTCGATATCAAAGGTAGAGCTTAGCTCGGTATCAAAAGGTAGAGCTCAGCTCAGCATCGAGGTTAGAGCTCAGCTCAGTATCAGAACTACGGTCCCACAGCACAGCCCTCGCACGAGCAATCCGTGCCATGCTCTAACTCCTCAGGGACCCACCAATCCTCTTTAGGGAACTCAACTGTGGGACCCGACCCGTGATCTTCAGATGGATGACCTGTAAAATAATCTAAAAGAGGTGCACACGTGGGATGAGCTCACTAGCTCAGTAAGTGGAAAGAAGGACCACATAGCAGTCCACACAACAAATCATAACCATATGCACTATATGCTATGCAATACATTTTAGATCACATCCACATAAGCAACATTACTAAGTCTTTGGTTTAGTGCTACTCCAGCCACAGTGCGCGTATACTCCGGGTACGAGCCGCGAACTCCATCCCGCGATACGCCCATAGGGCTATCGGAGAAGGCCCATCGTGAGTACTCGAAAAAGTAAAAAATGTCGACCACCGGCTCTCAACATAAGATAAATGACAGAAATTAAAGGTGCTGACTCCAGCAATTTAAAAGCAGTACGATTGACCCTCTTGAATATACCACCGGGGTTGCCGACTGTCCTAATGACCAGCCAGACGTAATGTCTAACCGCCACAGTGACCCGACAACCGCGACCACTGCTTCCCCCCCAAATGGTAACCCAACACCTTAACCTCTATTGGGAAGGGTCATAGCACAGGAAGATGATAATCCTAAACCGCATGCTCCTATATGACAATAGTACGATTGCATAGTGCCACCGCGTCCCATACCACGGGCTACCAATGCACTCGTTTCCAAGCTGACTACGGCATCTAATCTATTAATGCATCATATACAATGATATCCACATTCATCATACAAGCATATCATCACTTGGCATATAGAAAATAAACACAGCTCCCAAGGCATAACCATGTGAGGATGACTAATCTACATAACATTTTCATGATGACATGGCTAGTCTAGATACAATTAAAAGAATGCCAAACAATTCCTTGAAACAACGCCAAGCATCCTCTCCCCACTTACCTGTAGTGTACAAGGACTCACGCTCGGTACGGGTGAGATCCGGTGCGAGAAACATACGTGTTGGTGAACCTAACATAAGTGAATGGGGTTAGTATTTCGCCACTTTGGGATCAAAATTAACAAGATCCAATGACAAAATCATGTTTAGAATCCTAAACGAAGGTCGCACGTCCATTTTGGGTCCAATCGGACGTAAAAATCACATTTCGGGTGGGTCGGACAGCCCACCTGTCTAACCCACCAGTCAGACCCACCGGTCATGACCGGTGGGTAGGTCAGCCCACCGGTTAGGCCCGAGGGTCCTGCTAAGACCGGCGGGCTGGGTGGCCTGCCAGTTGGCCTGCTGATTGAGCCCGAGGGTCCTGCCCTCTCAGGCGGGTGCCCACAGGCGGGCCAAATGGCCCACAGATTTGGCCCACCGGTCTTGGCGAGAAACTGCTGTTTCTTCCCAAACTTCCCCCAACCTTTGGGGATTCAAATGGGGCTTTTCCAAACCCATTCTTCACACATTCAAGGTCTCATAAGATGGTTCTAACCTAGATCTAGGTTAGATTTAAGGA